>NC_056576.1:1422500-1715000 GCF_018340385.1 Cyprinus carpio | reverse complement strand
CCATATTAAATACAGAATCAGCTGTGAATCTCCTGTGATTCACTAGAACACCTGTAACGGCCACTGAGGAGCCAGTCTTATGATATCTGTCATCTGAACAGCAGCGCAGAGACGCAAGAACAATCGGGAAAAAATTGAGAATGACTCTATTGATAAAAAAAAAAAAACAATAAAACTCTGAATGTGTTCTGAATGTGAATGAAACGTTCATTGAAAATGAAAAGACTGACTATATCTGGCTGCCACAAGATTTTAATTGAACTAATTCCACTGGAATATTTAACATGTTTAGTTAATGGTCAGCCTGGTCAGTTTTATAATGTCAGTAATCTAGTGATTGAATTGTCAACTTGAGTGCATAAGATTTTGAACTTGTATTGTACTACCACTATGTATTTAGTGGTTATCCACTTAATTTTTGATTATCTAAATTTTTTATTTTTCCTTGCCGACTATTTTTTTATGATCATGGTTTATATTCTTGTGTGTTTTGTTAAATTTGGAAAATGTTCAATAAATATATTTGAGAAAAATAAATAAATGATAATGTCTATTTGAACATTTTCTAACAATGAGTCTTAATTATCCTTTTTTATCCATTTAACACATCCTTGCTTAATAAAAGCATTCGTTTCCAAAAAAATAAAAGAAAGAAAATAATACTGACCCCAAACTTTTGAACGGTCTTTTTTTTTTATTCATAAAGTTACCATTTAAAAAAAATCCTGTTCTTTTTAACTTTTTTTATTCATCAAAGAATCCTAAAAACAAATATCACAGAATCCAAAAAAAAAAAAAAAAAAACTGTTTCCAATATTGATAATAAATCATCATATTAGAATGATTTCTGAAGATCATGTGACACTGAAGACTGGAGTAATGATGCTGAAAATACAGCTGCGCATCACAGAAATAAATTACATTTTAAAGCATATTAAAAAGGAAAACCGTTATTTTAAATTGCAATAATATTTCAGAATATTACACTTTTTTTCTGTATTTCTGATCAAATAAATGCAACCTTGATGAGCAGAAGAGACTTCTTTAAAAAAACATTACAAATCTTACTGATCCCAAACTTTTGAACAGCAGTGTATACACAACGTTTGGCGAAACTACTCTTGGACTCATTTACAGCATTGTTACCAGCAAGTTTCAAGTTTATTTATATAGCACATTTAAAAACAGCAAGCATGGCTGACCAAAGTGCTATACAAACAAAGACATAGAACACATGACAACCCACAGATTCATACCATAAACTCACAATACATTAAAAGCCAAAGAATAGAAATAGGTTTTAAGAGATGATTTTAAAACATTTAAAGACTGTGCTGATCTGATATAGGCTGGAAGGCTGTTCCACAGCTTTAGGGCAGCAACCGCAAAGGCTCTATCCCCTCTATGCTTTAACCGTGATCTGGGGACAAAGAGAAGTCTTTGATCCCCAGATCTCAGATTTCGTGTAGAATTGTATGGATAAAGTTGATCAGATAGATAGCACGGTGCCAGATTATTTATTAATTTAAAAACAGAGAGAAGAATTTTGAACTCGGTTCTAAGATGCACAGGTAACCAATGCAATGATTTCAAAATTGGAGTAACATATCAAATTTACGTTGTTCTTTGAGGAATTTAGCAGCGGCGTTTTGTACTAATTGGAGACGAGCGATGGAAGATTTAGAAATGCCAAAATAAAGAGAGTTGCAATAGTCCAAGCGAGATGTAATGAGCGCATGGATAACAATCTCTAAAGTTTTCACTGAGAGAAAAGATTTAATTTTGGAGAGAAGGCGTAGCTGAAAAAATAGGAACTAATGACCGCATTTATTTGTTTATCAAATTTGAGACTCTGATCCCAGAAAACACCTAGGTTCTTAAAACAGGAAGAAGTAAAAGGAGCAAGGTAGTCCAGGTCGATACTTCTGCTCCCTGAATTTTCACTGTGGCCAAAGACTCGGTTTTTGATTCATTCAGAAATAAAAAAAATTGAGAGAACCACGTTTTCACTTCATCCAGGCATGCAAAAAGAGAATCTAGAGCAGCATGTTTATTTCGTTTCAAAGGTAGATACATTTGGGTATCATCTGCATAGCAGTGAAAAGATACACCATGCTTTATGAAAACAGAGCCCAAAGGAAGTAAATACAAAGGAAAAGAATGGGTGCGAGAATAGAACCCTGTGGCACTCCACATGAAAGTTTAGCAGGCAACAAAGAAAAATTACCTAATCTGGCAGAGAAACTTCTATTTGTTAAATATGATTTGAACCAGCTAAGAACAGTTCCCTGGATGCCCACAAAAAATTCTAGTCGAGATAAAAGAATTTTATGATCCACTGTATCAAAAGCTGAGGTTAAGTCTAACAGAATTAGGATAACAGAGTCACCAGAGTCAGTCGCCAACAAAGTATCATTAAGGACCCGTAATAAAGCAGACTCTGTGCTATGCAGAGGCTTAAAACCAGACTGGAAAGTTTCAAAAATATGATCTGCACTAAGGAAAGACTGTAGCTGAATAAACACCAGTGCTTTAGTAATAAATGGGAGATTTGAGATTTATTAGAATTATTAGCATCAAGAGAAGGTTTACTAAGAAGAGGTGTCACAGTAGCTTCTTTGAGGCTATCAGGTATAGTCCCTGAAACTAAACATTTATTCAGAAAAGACACCAAACTAGGTCCAACTGAGTCAAAAAACATTGTTTTAAAATATGTGGAGGGAGAACATCATGAGAGCAGAAAGAAGGTTTCAAATGGTCGATAATTTCTTTGAGAGACTGGAGAGAAACTGGATCAAAAGCACTCCATGTGGCTGAAGAGCAGCAAAATTCAGGTGAAACATTAGCAAGTGGTTGCAACTGAGATCTCAGAGTAGTAATCTCATCACAGAAAAACGTTGAGAAACCTTCACATAATGGCACTGAGGGATTTGAAATCACATTTACAGGAGGATTTAAAACAGAATTTATGAATTTATGAACAGAACAAGCTTCAGAACCACTGCAAGTCTTACTGGTATTGAGGAACAGAACTTTCGCCTATGTTTTGTTTTGTTAACAATTGACAGACCTGCAGATGACTATAGCTAAAGAATCACTGCTTTCCAAATTATAATAATAATAATAATAATACATTATATTTATAATGCACTTTTCATCAGAGATCTCAAAGTGCTACAGGGTTAAAACAAAAACAAAAAGATAAGCAGTTAATAATAATAATCTAAAAGGGACCAAAAGCTTTGCTAAAAAGAAATGTCTTGAGGCCTTTTTTAAAACAATCAGTAGATTGTGGAGCCCTCAAGGAGTCAGGGAGGCCATTCCACAGATGCGGGGCAGCAGCAGTACAAAAGGCCCTGTCTCCCATTGTCCTCAGTCTGGTTCTGGGTATGTGGAGGAGGTTTGAGTGAGTGGAACGGAGGGAACGGGTTGTGGTTTGTGGGTTGATAAGTTCTTTTAGGTAGGAAGGGGCATGTCCATGGATGCATTGATGTGTGAGGAGTGAAACCTTGTACTCAATCCTGGTGGAGATGGGAAGCCAGTGGAGTGAGTGAAGAATGGGGGTAATGTGCTCATATTTCCGCACTCTCATCAGGATCCTAGCTGCAGAGTTTTGGATGTATTGAAGCCTCTGCAGACTCTTTCCAGGAATCCCAATGAGAAGTGCATGCAGTAGTCCAGTCTGGAGGAGACAAAGGCATGAACCAGTTTTTCGGCATCTGAAAAGGTGAGAATGGGCCGGAGTTTGGAGATGTTACGGAGGTGGTAGAAAGAGGTCTTGCATAAGTAATTTATATGAGCTTCAAAAACGTGAGTTGGGAGTCAATTTTTACACAAAGATTAGTTACTGTTGATGAGAGGGGAATGTTGGTGCCAGAAAAGGTGATACTGGTTATGGATGATGATTTGATTTGGTGAGGAGTGCCAATCAACATGGCTTCGGTTTTAGAGCTATTTAGTTGAAGGAAGTTGTGCTCCATCCACACCTTTATCTCCTCCAGACAGGTGCTGAGTTTTGATGGGGATGACTGTGAGGGTGTGGATTCAGCTGTGGCATGTACATAGAGCTGTATGTCATCGGCATAGCAGTGGAATGAGATTTTGTGACGGCTGATGATTTGGCCAAGGGGGGTGAGGTATAGAATGAAGAGGATGGGGCCAAGGACTGACCCCTGGGGGACACCGCAAGTAACTGTATGTGGATATGATTTGGAGTGGCCCAGGGAGATGTATTCTGTCCGGTTTGTGAGGTATGATCTGAACCAACTGAGGGCAGTATCATTTAGTCCAGTAGTGAGGTGGAGCCGGTTTAAAAGAATACCATGGTCGACAGTATCAAATGCAGCAGAAAGGTCCACGAGGATGAGGAGGGAAGGGGAGCCAGCATCAGATGATATGAGGAGGTCGTTTGTGACTCTAACGAGGGCAGTCTCTGTGCTGTGAGCAGAGCGGAAACCTGACTGGAATTTTTCAAAGAGGTTATTATATTTAAGGTGGTCCTGAAGGTGGCTGGCAACTGCTTTCTCAAGTACTTTTGATATGAAGGGGAGATTTGAGATGGGCCTATAGTTGGATAGGACTTCCGAATCAAGAGTGGGTTTTTTGAGCAGAGGTGTGATAATGGCATTTTTTAAGACAGGGGGAACGTGACCAGTTTTGAGGGAATGATTTATAACAACAGTGATCAGGGGACTTAGGACGGTGATATGAGTTTTTACCAGTGAGGTTGGGAGAGGGTCCAGGGGACAGGTGGAGGATTTCATCTTCCTGATGATGTTCTGCACCTCTTCTGATGAAACCTCAGGAATTATGTGACATGTTTTGCTTTTTTTTGTGTGTGTTGTTGTTGTATGTCATGAAGTTACCTCTCAAAAACACACAGTGTACCGAGGGCGGAGCAGTGGAACGCTAACAGGTTAATGAAAATAAAAAATGTCTTTCTATGGCTTCCGAGTTTCTATAAATAGACTTGAAATGTGACTTGTTACTGCTGCATATGATGATGATACAACGCTTTTTAATGAATAAAGATAAAAATAATAATAATAATAATAATAATATTTTTTGTTTTTTGTTTTTTTTTAAAACAGAATAAAAAACTAATCTTAAATAGCAGTGACCAACAATTCATGCTCTTTTTTTTTTTTCTTTTTTTTTTTTTTTACTGTGCAACATAAACTGTAACAGCATGGCTTGTTAGATGGTTGTTAGGGTGTTGCTGGATGTTGTTAGATGGTTGTTAGGGTGTTGCTGGATGGTTGTTAGAGTGTTGCTAGATGGTTGTTAAGGTGTTGTCTGGATGGTTGTTAAGGTGTTGTAAATTGTTAGGGTGATGCTGGATGGTTGTAAGGGTGTTGTTAGATGTTGTAAGATGGTTGTTAGGGTGATGCTGGATGGTTGTTAGGGTGTTGCTGGATGGTTGTTAAGGTGTTGTAAGATGGTTCTTAGGGTGTTGTTAGATCATTGTTAGGGTGTTGTTAGATGGTTGTTAGGGTGTTGTTAGATCGTTCTTAGGGTGTTGTTAGATCGTTTTAGGTTGTTGCAAGATTGTTGTTAGGGTCTTGCTAGAGAGTTGTTAGGGTGTTGTTGGATGGTTGTTAGGGTGTTGCTAGAGGGTTGTTAAGGTGTTGCTAGAGGGTTGTCAGGGTGTTGTTACATGATTGTTAGGGTGTTACTAGATGGTTAGGGTGTTGCTGGATGGTTGTTATGGTGTTGTTAGATGTTGTTAGGTTGTTGCTAAAGGGTTGTTAGGGTGTTGCTACATGTTGCTATATGGTTGTTAGGATGCTGTTAGAAGGTTGTTAGGGTGTTGCTGGATGGTTGTCAGGGTGTTGTTTAGTGCTTGTTAGGGTGTTGCTAGATGTTGCTAAAGGGTGGTTAGGGTGTTGCTGGATGGTTGTTAGGGTGTTGCTAGAGGGTTGTTAGGGTGTTGCTAGATGGTTGTTAAGGTGTTGTTACATGATTGTTAGGATTTTGTTAGATGGTTGTTAGGATGTTGCTGGATGGTTGTTAGGATGTTGTTAGATGTTGTTACGGTGTTGCTAGATGGTTGTTAGGGTTTTGCTAGAAGGTTGTTAGGGTATTGCTAGATATTGTTAGATGGTAGTTAGGATGTTGTTAGATGGTTGTTAGGGTGTTGATGACTGGTTGTTAGGTTGTTGCTAGATGTTGCTAGATTGTTGTTAGGGTGTTGCTAGAGGGTTGTTAGGGTGTTGCTAGATGTTGCTAGATGGTTGTTAGGTTGTTGCTGGATGGTTGTAAGGGTGTTGCTAGATGGTTGTTAGGATGTTGTTAGTTGATTGTTAGAGTGTTGTTAGATGGTGGTTAGGATATTGCTCCATGGTTGTTAGGATGTTGCTGGATGGTTGTTACAGTGTTGCTTGATGGTTGTTAGGATGTTGTCAGATGGTTGTTATGGTGTTGTGAGGGCGTTACTGGATGGATGTTAGGGTGTTGCTGGATGGTTGTTAGGGTATTGCTAGATATTGTTAGATGGTAGCTAGGATGTTTTTAGATGGTTGTTAGGGTGTTGATAAAGGGTTTTTTGGATGTCGCTAGATGGTTGTTAGGATGTTGCTGACTGGTTGTTAGGTTGTTGCTAGATGTTGCTAGATTGTTGTTAGGGTGTTGCTAGAGGGTTGTT
This sequence comes from Cyprinus carpio, assembly GCF_018340385.1. Lineage (NCBI taxonomy): Eukaryota > Metazoa > Chordata > Actinopteri > Cypriniformes > Cyprinidae > Cyprinus > Cyprinus carpio. The sequence continues at coordinate 1,708,357 of NC_056576.1, read as the reverse complement.
AGGGTGTTGCTAGATGGTTGTTAGGATGTTGCTGGATGGTTGTTAGGGTGTTGCTGGATGGTTGTTAGGATGTTGTTAGATGGTTGTTATGGTGTTGTGAGGGCGTTACTGGATGGATGTTAGGGTGTTGCTGGATGGTTGTTAGGATGTTGTTAGATGATTGTTAGGGTGTTGCTAGATGGTTGTTACGATGTTGCTAGATGTTGCCTGATGGTTGTTAGAGTGTGTTGTTATATTGTTTTTACGGTGTTGCTAGATGGTTGTTAGTTTGTTGTTAGATGGTTGTTACGGTGTTGCTAGATGGTTATATGGTTGTTAGGGTGTTGCTAGATGGTTGTTACGGTATTGCTAGAGGGTTGTTAGGGTGTTGCTAGAGGGTTGTTAGGGTGTTGCTAAAGATTGCTAGATGGTTGTTAGGGTATTGCTAGAGGGTTGTTAGGGTGTTGCTAGAGGGTTGTTAGGGTGTTGCTAGAGATTGCTAGATGGTTGTTATGGTGTTGCTAGATGGTTGTTACGGTGTTGCTAGATGGTTGTATGGTTGTTAGAGATTTCCAGATGGGTTGTTAGGGTGTTGCTAGAGATTGCTAGATGGTTGTTAGGGTATTGCTAGATGGTTGTTAGGGTATTGCTAGGGTGTTGCTAGAGGGTTGTTAGGGTGTTGCTAGAGATTGCTAGATGATTGTTAGGGTATTGCTAGAGGGTCTTCAGCCTATTGCTAGATGGTTGTTATGGTGTTGCTAGATGGTGGTTAGGGTGTTGTTCAGTGTCTGCACTGGATGTATCTGCCAGCATTGTATTTCAAAATAAAAGGTTCCTAAATAGCGAATGTGCATGACCTATCCTGCAGCCGCTTCACAGTTCTGATTTTCCTACAGGAGAGGGTTACCCTGTTGACCTGTTTACCGAGTAGAAGTGGACAGATGCTGTGCTGATATACTGTATGTTGATGAGATGTTGACCTACATATGGAGGCGCAGTGGTGGAAATGTGTCTGCTGATGGAGCAGCGGGAGACTTTAATCTGCCCGGAGCCCATCAAAACCAGCAGGAGATGATCAAACACACACGCAACACGAGTCAAACCCGCCTCAAATACACACGCGAGTCTCACACAAACACACACACACACACACACACAGTGGATTGAAATGAAATGCTGAAATGTGTCAGATCACAATCCTTAGTTTGTCATTTTTATTTATTTTATTTTTTGTTTTTTTATTATTCTTTTTTTTTTATATAATACTCAGACATCTCATGTCATTCTGATTAAACTGTAAGTCAAGAATGAGACATTAAAATTCTGTTTTAATTGTCTGGTTCTGGTTCATTCATCTCTCTGAAAGTAGAGGATCAAGTTCAGCATATTGCATTATGCAAGGCTTTTTCTTGTTTAACATTGACTTATTATTTAATTGGACTAAAGCGTCTTACTTTTTGCAAAAGATAATAATAATATTGCCTTTTAATTTCTTATCTGATTTCTGAGATCAATGGACCAAAGACTGAATTAAAGATGATGAAACATAAAGGACTTGTGTAGAATGTCACACGCATTTCAGTTTGGGGTCTGTTGGATTTTTTAATGTGTTTGAAAGTAATAAATTAATTCAAGAAGGTACAATGCAGTGTTATTTTAGTATTATGCATGTACTATTATAGTTTTTATTAATGTTCTGAATTAGCTCTTATTTTACTAAATTAAAATTTTAGTAATTTTGTTGTGCTTTTCATAATTTTTTATTATTATTATTACTTTTGTTTTTAAATAGTGCTATGTAGGTTTAATTTATTATTATTTTTTTTTTTAGTTAGTAATTTTAGAGCTTCAGCTTAAACCAAATGAAAATTATACATCTTGCTTTGGCAACTAACTGAAATTTTACATAAGATAATACTAACATTGCTCTCTCCCGCTCACCAAGGCTGCATTTATTTGATCAAAAATACATGACAAATTGTAAAATATTATTACAATTTAAAACAGTTGTTTTGCATGTGAATATATTAAAATATGTCACATGATCACATGATCTTCAGAAATCATTCTAATATGCTGATTTGCTGCTCAAGAAACATTTCTGATTATTATCAATGTTGAAAACAGTTGTGCTGAATAAATAATTTTGTGAAAACTGTGATATATTTAAATTTTCAGGATTCACAGATGAATTAAAAAGTTCAAAAGAACAGCATTTACTTGAAATAGAAATCTTTATGAATGTCTTTACTGGCACCTTTCATCAGTTTAATGCAGCCTTGATCAATAAAAGTAGCAAAACTATTTTATTTTATTTATTTATTTATTCTGAACACATCTTGTGTTTCCTAATTGTATTTTGAGTACTAATGTGTGCTTGTGGCTGATATAATCTCAGCAAATTCAGTTTTTTTAAAAGCATGTCATGTTTAATCACAAATAGATAAGGTTCTGCTGAATGCAGAGGAGGTGGATGGAGATCATTAATCTCTAACCTGTAACTACTGTAATGAGTCCGTCGCAGCGCTGTAAAAGTATACTACAGTTCAATGCCAAATCACGGCACAAACCCTCCATTTCACAGCAGCCGAGCAATTCATCAGGGGATGGAGATTTCTAATCGTCTTCATAGACCTGAAGATCTGGCACAAGCAAATCAGCTGCTCATTAATGACCGCCATCCATTATTCACACAGGTGAGTCCAGCTCATGAATGGTAGGAGTTGCATTAAATCAGTTGTAATTATTTTTGCAGGAATGACTCGCTGTAGATGTGAAATATAAATAGATCATTTTTCTCAAGTACAAATGGCTTCTTCACCTCCGGTCGCAGGACAGGATCTCAGCGGGATGCTGAAGCCCACTGTGATAATAAGAGATTGAGTTGATCTCACGCTTTCATTACATGCTGTACTGAAATAGAGCGTTCACATTATAGACTCATCCTGAAGAACAAGCTTTGCAGAGCATGTGTGATTCTGTTCCCTTAATCAGCTGCAGTCATATAATGTAATATTTTGTTTGAAATGTGCAAAGATATTTATGGTTTCTCATTCTCCAAGCAGGAACCCTAGAGGAACATTCTGGGTTTGAGTACAAGTGAAGGTTCCATTCAGAAAAGCTCATTAACTAACTGCATGTATAACAAATTCACAATGACAAAAAAAATCGGTGTATGCTGGCGTGGAGAACAGACGCACGAGGAGGATATAAATCAAAAGAGGAGTTTAATGAACATCATCAGCGGTAACATAGACAATCGCGGACCAGGACGAACCAAACAGACAGGGTTTTAAACACAAGGGAGGTAATCTGGGGAATTGAGAACAGGTGGGGATTAATCAATTAACCAAACAAGAAGCAGGACATGACCAAAATAGGGAAACAGAAAGTCCATGAACGTAACAGACAGAAATTAATCGACAATTACCCTCACACACCTGTAGGTAGGTAATCGATGGGTGTGTAGGAAAAATAACAAAAAAAGCAGGTCCAGGCCTGGTAAACGTCATGGGACCAAAACATTGAGAGAATAGAATTTTTTTTCTTTTTTGTAGAGGAGAGTCAGTGACGATTTTCACTTGAGATTCTGAGCCAAATTACAGGAGGGTAAAAATGATTTTAAAAAGATGACGGCATCATTATGTTATTTTTCCATAGAGATTGGTAGCTGTATTAGTAAAATCTGTTGACTTTAATGATCATTGTTACGTTACATGCCAATGGTGACCATTCAAAAATTGGGAAAAGGCACTTGTTTTTTTCTTTTCCAAAAGTTTGCATGTCTGTGACAGAAGAAATATTAAATATATCTTAATTCCCTTTTTGATTCTGGTCCTCAATAAACTTTCCTTTAAGTATTTCCATTTTTAAGGCCCTATATGGTTCAGTCTCAGAGATATGGGGATCTAAATATGGCTCCAAGAGAAAATTGTTAAATTGAATGCATTTTTAGTGGTCAAAAACCAAATGTTTCATTTTGAATGTCTGAAGAACAAGACACCAAAAGAAAAATCTGTTAAGAACAAGAATCTAAAAGAAAATTAAGAATTTAGAACAAAAAAATGTCACGGTCACCATTGGCATATAACACAACTACGATCATTAAAGTCAACAGATTAGTCTAATAGAGTTACCAATCACTGTGTAAAAATAACATAATGCTGCCATCTTTCTAAAGTCATTTTTACCCTCCTATAATTTGGCTCTGAATCTCAGGTGAAAATTGTCTATTACTCAGTAAATATAAATCCATGACATTTAATATTTTGGCTTTCTTCCTCATGTATGTTTTCTTTTTTTTTTTTTTTTTGGTAATCAATGCTGAATGTTTAGAAATATGATCTGTAGGAAGCATATTATTGTTTATATTGAATTTATTTAAAATATTATTTTAATTTATTCTTTTTGGATTAAGTATTGCAGAAGTGCACTTGTGGCCATTTCATGACCACTGTTCTAATGTTCGCTGTTATTCTATTCTCTGTTTATTTCACGTGTGACTGAACAAAGAAATGACCAGTAACACAATGAAACGTGAAATTTGGAACTAGAAAAACTTTTTGTGAAACACTCCAATAATCTTTCTAATACAACTTTATATAGTGTAATATTGTATAATAATAAATTAATTCTCACAGGTACATTGCAGTGTTATTTTAGTATTATTTATGCACTATTATAGTTTTTATTAATATTCTGAATTAGCTTTTATTTTTATACTTTGTTTTATTTCAATTTGTTATATTTTTTGTCATTTCATTGTGCTTTTGTCAATTTTATTAGTTTTTGCTGTTTTAAATATTGAAGGTTTGATTTTTGTTTTGTTTTGTTTTTTTAGTTTAGTTTTAGTTATTTATTTTATTTCTATTTATTTTTAGTAATTTTTGTGATTCTACTTAAACTTATTTAAGTTAGCAGCCGAAACAATATTTACTTTTTTTTTTTAAGATTAATTAAAGATTTATTCTCATATTTATGTTTTATTTCAGTTTTAATACATTTGAATAGTTCTCATTTTAAATAATGATAATAACTCTGTTAGACTTTAATTATTATTATTTATTTTTTTTTTTTTTCAGAGTTGTAAATAAAGATTATTTGTGTAGGTTTTACAATAAAGTACTATTTCAGTCTTTCTACTTAAAGTTTTTAATGTTTCATACAGTGTGTAACTTGCTGTTTCTTTGTAATTATTTGTAAAATTGAATAGCAAACACTGAGTTAAAATTGTTTCAAAGTAAATCCTGCACCAATTTTTTATTTTTTTAACCTATTTCTTTATTTTTCAGTCTAAATCTGAAAGTCTGATGAGAACATGAAAGCAGCTCAACTCTTCAGTTATTTGAGTGTTTAGGAGCATCAGGAGCGAGTCTCATTCACACACACACTGACATGAACGTGCCGCTGTGTCCCGATGCAGCTGCTGTTCTGTATGTTAATGCAGACTGGCGATGGCCCACGGTGGGCTTCCAGCTCTGCTGAGAGACCTCATGCTGCTTCATGACCTCTGAACGCAGGAACCCGCTGAGCACGATGAGAGCAAGCCCAGGAATTACAGCAAACATATTTAGTCAAGCATCTCTGAGTCTGAACTAAAGGTCACACATGCAGGAGCGGCACAGGAGCACTTTTAGATGCGCAGAATCATGCCTTTTGTGTGCAATTCAGCATTTCATGCTCAACAACTGACAGTTTTCACATGCATTTACACATGGACAAATGTGTGAATCATGTTAAATGCAATCATGTGCAAATGCATGTTGAAAAATGTCAGTTGTTGAGCGTAAAATGATGCATTTTGGGCAAAATGTTTTGTTTGTGTGTGTTTGTTTGTATCAAATATCCTGTTAAATGCATCATTCATCATTTTGCACTCAACTATTGACATGCATTTAACATGATTATTTTCTAGTTAATTTCCAGTTAATTGTTTGGATTATATTTTTGAGCATGCTAAAATCAAAACGACCTATAACTGATCAGTAAATACTTATTGTCTTTTCAGCATTTTAATAATCTTTTTTTCCCATTTTGTGTTTATTTACTACGGAACCTTGTTTCTGCCACAGGATTTAAAAAAAAAAAATGTAAAAGGTGATTGTGACTTTTCACAATTTAGTCTTTTTTTCCCCTCACAATTCCAATTTTATATATAAAATTATGACTTTTTCTTGAAATTCTAAACTTATATCTAAAAATTCAGATATAAAGTAACAATGACCTTTTTCATTTTTATTGAAAAAATATTTATTTAGAAAAAATGTGAATTACTTTTTGAGAACAGCATTGATGCATGTGATTCAATGTCTCTGCGTGTGTGTGAGAGTGTGCATGTATGTGTGTGTGTGTGCGTGTGCGTGCGTGTGTGTGTGTGTGTGTGTGTGTGTGCGTGTGCGTGCGTGTGTGTGTGTGTGTGTGTGTTTGGAGGTCATGTGGACTCTCAGCAGGCAGTTTAAGGTTGATTTCAGGTTGAGGTTACAGCAAACGCAGCTTCACACTCCAGATAAGCAGACATTACTGTCAGTCAATAGTAGTGAACCATGAGCCAAACCTCCGCTGAGAATAACATCAACACACACACACACACACTTCATATCCATAGACACTGATTTCTAATGTGACAAAGTGACAAAAAAACTAAAGAACTTAATTTACGAGGGCAAATTATTTCAGTCTCTTTAATATCAGAAGACTTATTTTAGGTTACTCTAGTTTTCCAGCACCATGTTTATATGCAGAAATTGACATTCTGATGTATTTCCATGAATGCATATTCACCTCAATCTAACAACGATGCATGGTTTTCTCCTGTGTCATCATTCATGAACATGATGAAGATGCTGTGGTCTGTTTTATTAATCTGAACGTCAAAGCCTCTTTGTGTCAAACGGCTAATAACATCTGAATCTGCAGCGGGAGGCTCATCATATTCAGACTCTTCAAGACACTATTTGTCCTCTTATTCAATTCATTAAGGAGATTTTCAGAGTATTTGAGCAGCGTTTACATGTTAGACAGCAGAAGAGAGTGTTTATTCTGTGTTAAATGTCTCTTCTGGAGCAAACAGCTTCAGTTCACGACTGAAATCATGGTTTACATTCTGATTTCTTTCGAGGTTTTTATTTAAATGCCTCATGGAGATTTTTCTCTTGCTATTGTCATTTTGGCTGCTCGATATTTTGGGTTGATGCTTTGAAAACATGGTTTGGGGAAATATTTAATTTTACTAATATACTTTTTATAAATATTTTGAATCAGTCCTTACTTTTATATTTTTTTATTTATATTATATATTTAATTTATATATTCAATTTATTTATGAAAATTAATTTTAAAGTTTTAGTACTTTTGTGTTTTTATCATTTTTAGTAGTTTTTGATGTTTGTATGTGTCTATATAATTTTTTAGATATTTTTATTTTAATTTATTTTAGTACAAGTGAAAATTAAAATGAGAATTGTTGAGCTGAAACAAGTTTATCTAGATATTTTATCTAAATTTAGATAATTTTAATTCAGTTTATATATATATATATATATAATATATATATATATATATATATATATATATATATATATATATATTAATTTTATTATTATTTTTTATTTTTTTTTTATTATTTTTTTCAGTAGCAAAAATAAATTTTTAATTGTTTTCATTTAAGTTTCAGTTTTAGCTAACTATAATAACCCTGGAAAATAGGATATTTTTGGTGTAGTATTTACTTTGGAATAATGTTCTCAGAAATTGCTAGCAAATTTCACAAATAATTACAAATAAATGATAAGTAACACATTGACTCAAACAGACAGATTTAAGAGAGGCACAACACACAGATAGTAAATTATTTCAAACGTATTTCAACACAATTTGGTCTGATATGATCAGTATTAGTAATGGCAAATAATTGAAATTAATTTATGATTTGTAATATTTTATTAAAGAAAATAGTTTAACACTCACTTTGTGTTTTGGCTCATTTTGACCAGGAGAGGATTTTCTTATTCCTGAAAATGCTAGTTCATGTTTTCACATTGGACTTTTCTCACACAGGGTACAACTGCTTCCTAAAAATTCTATAATTTATACTTTTTAAGATTTCTTTTTTTTCTTCTCCACCCTTTCCTCCACTTTAGATTTTTTATCCTCAAATGATGCTTTCCCACTGAGGTGCACGAGCTCGGATCAGTGAGGATTCAGTGATTTTCAGCACAAGGTTTCTGTCAAAGCCTCATTTTTCAGCCTTTTTTACTCCAAAAAAACGAATGAACTTTAATTATTCTAATGCATTAATGTTGAACTCCAGAACGCTGTTTTATCCGCCAGATGAAAACAGTTTTGATTTCCGCTCTTCTTTAAGCAGCACAATGTCTTCATTCACGTACTTGAGTCTTAAGTACACTTACATTTCTAAAGTCCAATTTTGGTTCAAAAATAACATCTTTTCTTTTGGAGGATGAAGCTTGTTTCATGAAAACACAAACCGGATCTAAGAGGAGAACAAGCACAGAAATATGTCTTTACAATGATGTTTAATTCAATCCAAGCCTTGTTTTCACCTTTTATGCATTTAGCAGACAATTTTATCTAAAGCCACTTACAATAGGCCAGGCAAGTTTATTTATAATAGCATACTTCATACACAATGGTAATTCAAAATGCTTTACATTAAAGGAAGTAAAATAATCATAAATAAATCACAACAATAAAACAGGGAACTTAAAAACTTTTTAAAATGATTTAGAAATTAATAATTTTTTTAAATACATTTTAATAAATTAAGAACCATTTTTGGTTCCCAAAAGTGGGGGGGAAATTATTTATTTTATTTTCATGTTTTTATTTATTTATTTGGTTACTTTTAAATTTAATACATTTAGTAAGCGTCTAGTTAATATAGATATGAGGCAACATTTTCTTTGTTTTTTGTTTTTTGGCCTTTTGTATTAAAAAAGTTTGTCATAGAAGAAGAACCATTTTTGGATCTTTCAGTGAACAGTTGTCAAAAGTCAAAGTCAAAAAAGTCAAAACCTTTTTCCACTTCATTTAAACTTTTGTGCATAAGAAAGCTTCCGCACTCTTAAAAATAAAGTTTTTATATGATGCTATATAGAAGAACATAAGCCATTTCATCACACAGCCAACAGGATTCATAACATTCAACACCCAGTTTATTAGCGCACTAGACTTACAACAGTAAGAAGATATTTTAACACTCAAACGAGTCTCTTACAGTTTACTACTACAGAAGAGCAGATTTTATTTTCATCTGTTATGTTCACTGTTGAAAGGAAAGCGTTGTGTGACTGATCAGTCTTCTGGCATTTTGTATTTTTCAGCCTATTTTTAAGTTCTCAAAATAAGCACAAGCTCCAGTTTCACACAAACACGTCACATAACAAAACTTTAAAATCTAATATCCTCAATCTAATTCTCGTCTGATTGAAAGTATCATTTTTACCATTTACTCTGCCCGTGCAAAGCATGCTTGGAACGATCAAGAAGTGTGTTGCATTAGTTCATTTTAAGCAAATTAAGCAAGAAGCAAAAATGATTTTCTAGTCTGATAAACAGACTCCTCATGAAATGCATTTATTGAACAGCGGATGCTGAGATGCTCCTGGTCTCCTACAAGCAAACAAACAATTTAAAATAAGCAAATGAGGCGTCACAATTCTGTAAACGAGAAGGAAAGAACATCAGCACACAGACGGCAGTGATGTAGAAAGTGTTCAGAAGTTTGATGGAGTTTGGATGAGACGGTCTGAGGAGCATCGTCACAGATCTGCAGTGTTTCTGTGAAGGACGCTGAGCGTGTGGAAGTCAAGCGGCTCGATTTGCTCTGACGCTGAATATAAAGGTCAGCTTATTCAAATTATTACTGTTTTTACTGTATTTTTGATAAATGCAGAGTTTCTTTAAAAAAAAACAAATCTTACAGACTCCAAACTTTTGAACAGTAGTGTATATTATAATATATTATTCCAGAAAACATTGTTTTGAGTCTGTTGTTTCCTCCCTTCTCTCCGTGCGTGATAGTGCCTAGGCTGGTCACCGAAGAAGGTCGGTATTTGTAATGGCTGGTTGACGGGATTAGTGGGTTTAGCTGGACAGAGAACTCTCTAGAAAATGAAGCCAATTACATGAAGCTTAACCGTGCTGCAAAACATATCCAAACACCAGATGGGCAGTATAAATGCAGTAAGAAAAAGATCAACAACCTGCTACAGGGCCCACTGAACACAGGCGTGGAGTATTAGGCGGATAAATATTTGATCCATGGCATAATAGATAATAAGAACCTCACAGACAAAACGTGTTAAAGACGATAACAAGTCAGTCAGTCACTTTAGTTATATACGCTTTAAAACAAAAAGATTGCGTCAAAGCACTGCAACCTTAATTGGCAAAGTGTCAATACTGCAAAATGACAGTTAAGGCACGTTCATCATTGATTCAGCGATGTCCCGCCTAGCATCCTCAGTTCAGTTTAATAGTTCTGTGCAATACTTTGCCATCAGTCAACGATAATCGCTGTAAAGACTTGTAATACTTATACAAACCAGAGTAAATAATATAAAAACTAAATTTATGTACATTTTGGTGCTGACTGCTTTAAATAACCTGACTGCTGTTAGTGTTTACTGCCTTCGTCGTGGAGGGGAGCTGACTCTTGACTGGTTGTAGCGATCTTGCTTTGGCGGCAGAGGTGTTGAGTATCTATACTTTTAATCATCCATACATCCGACTGATTCCTAGAATACAGCATCTAAATCTATTTATTTTGGGAGGGCTTGATTTCGGCAAAGGCAGCATATTTTAAAAGTTTTCCTTTGAAAAATGAGGACAACCATTGTTTAGATTGAAATCTACATATAGAGCCTGCATTGACGCATTCTGAAATGGCTGGTGTAGCAGATACTTACTACAATACATAACTATTATACCCATTGAAATTCCAATTTGTGGGCAGACAGAATTAAAAGCTTTTTGTGGCCTTCATCTTTGCTTCGTAGGAGGTTACTAGGTACCCATTAATCACTGACTTTTACACTGACTGTCGGTTGAGAGGTCAGGGCGATAATGGTGGGTTTCCTGGTGATGGGATTTCCTTCCCTGGGATCAACGCCGTACCTGTAGACATCAACAGTGAACAAGATGCATGTAGTAACATATTTTAGATTAAAGCCCTGTTATTCATAGGGTCAGAAATGACAATCACATGTATTTTGATCATATGCTTAACCTGTTGAAAAGTGACAACAGTGTTATCACTTTACTCATGTTTCATTTTGGGGGGATTCAAACCCACATGCCTGACTTTCTGTCTGTGGCAACATTAAGGAATGTTCTGATCCATTTCAAAAGTTTGGGTCAGTCCCTTAGTAATATATCTGTATATAAACATACTGACCAAAGTATAATGCAATACTTTTGTTTTTTGCTCCCCATTTTTCATGAGCTAACTCAAAAGATCTAAGACTTTTTTTTCTAGTCAACAAAGCCTCCTTTTCTCTCAAATTATTTGTTCCAAATCTGGTGTTTAGTTAGCACTTCCTCCTTTGCCCGAGATAATCCATCCACCTCACGGGTTTGATATGGTTCCTGGGCTCGTGTAGGCATTGGTTAAGGCCACTCTAAAAATGGCGTTTTTCAAAAGTACAGCCACAGATGGGGAAATTTTTTAACCGATTGAGTGGGCAAATGCCCGCTTCGAGGGTTTGTCGGGCACTTTGGAAGGTTCTTTTCCGGATAAATCCGGGTTTCACTGCGGGAGATGGCGACAGGGTGTGGGGCCCTTGTTGGGGGCGGTTTGCTGATATAAAGTTGTGGATGGTGGCCATGGTGGCGGGGGGTTTTAGGGTATGGGCAGGTTTGTTAGGGAAAACCCGAACTGGTGCCTTTATTGAGGGCTTTTTTAAATGAAGGATCCCGGATGAGATCTGGAACTGTTTTGCCTTTACCCGACCATACATCATGGGGCAGCTATAAGCTGGCCCCATTTTCTGCCCCCCCTGGAATAAAAACATCCCCTTGCATGTCGAAACCACCGGACATGTCCCCCCTGGCTTTTTGGGTTGCTCGGGATCAGTGTATCGACAGCTTTTCCAGTTCCTGCCAAATCCGAACTTCACAGCCTTTGGAGTAGTGGCCCAAAACTTTCCACGGGCCGCAACAACCTGATCAACTTATGTGAGGGTGTTTTTGCTTGTTGAGGCAATGGGGTCCACCAGATACGCGGGTTTTTAACCCCTGGCCCCCCCCAAAACAGTAAAACGTATATTTTAGAGTGCCTAAAGGGACACCTTCAATAATCATGCTGTCTAATCACATCTTTAATCCACACTTGTGAGGTGGATGGATTATCCGGGGAGAATCTCACAACCAGATTTAGAAGATTTGTGAACAAATAGAAAAATAGGCCTTTTTTGGGACATGGGTATGTTAGGACAACGACTTTTGGCAGCTCAGAAAAGTGGGGGAAAAAAAAGTTGGGTTTTTAATTTTTTTTCAGTGTTTTATATATTAAAAATATAATAATATATATATTATAATTTATATATATATATATTAATATACATAATACCATATATGATATATTTTTTTTTTTTTTTTAAAAAATTAAGCTTTTATTCAGCAAGGTCATTCAATGATCAAGTTAAAAACATTTATATGGTTACAGAAACGTCTATTTAAAGAAATGCGACTTTTGAACTTTTTTTAAAAGGGGATATGATGCTATTTTAAATTTCCTTTTTCTTTGGGTGTTACAAACTGTTTGTGCATAGATAAGACCCAAAGTTGCAAAAACTAAAAATCTCAAACCCCAAAGAGAATTTTTATAAAAGTTAAGCTGTCCCCCCTAAAAAACCCCTAATTTAAAAAAACCCCCCCCAAATGTTTTGTTCACTTTTGGGGGGAAAATTTCATCAAAAAAGAAAGTTTTCTTTTGGTTTGGCCCTGATGCTTAAAACGGGTTTGGGGTTAGCCTTTTTTTTCCCCATCACAAATCAGACGGGTTTTATTTTTATTTGTGCGATCCCCAAAAAAGGCGAAAAAACACAAAATAAGTCATTATAATCAGTAATCATGTCCCCACTGGATGCGGGCCAAATGCTCATTTTCCCCTCGTCAAAAAGGGGGCTTACCTTTTCCCCCGTTTGAGGGTAAAATTTCACAACACACTGGATACGGGCCATTCAGCGTATACCTGCTTTTCAGGGGGGTTGTTTTTAAAAAAATCGACATGTTTCAGAAAGGCGGGGCCCAAAAAAGAGAAAAAATAACTCCCGGTATTTTGGAAAAAATTTTTTTTTGAACCTTAAACCGCCCAAACATTGCTTAAATACCAAATCCCCAAAAAAATGCCCCTTTTTTAGAAAGACCTATGCCCCCTTTAAGCAAAACCTAAAAAAAAATATTTTTTTTTTCATTTTTTTTATGATAAAACAACTCTTTTAACTCTGTCGGCTCTTTTCAAGGATTATACTAAAGGCAAGGCTTCACACATATTTCAAAGCATTATGTTCTCTAAAGCATTTCGATTTTATAGTATACTGCCCCACACTGTCTTCATTACTGTTGGTCGAGAGCATGCAGTAAAATGTTTTTATATGCCATGGGTCTTTTTGAGTTGACCCTTATAATGTTGATTTTAATTTGTTACTTTAAGTCAGCATGAAATTCAATCCATGCACGCGCATACACACATACATATATATACACACACACACACACACACACACACACACTCGTGCCATCTCTAGATCTGCTTCCATTTAGTTACGAGAGTACTCATTTTTTTCACTATCCAATCAACCAACCAACAATTCATAAAAATCAAGTCACTTTTTTTTCTTCTGTAAGTTGTTTATCTTGGGAAGGGGGGTACATTTAAAAAAAATTTGGGGTCAGTAAGATGTTTTAATGTTTTTAAAAAGAAGTCTCCTATGCTCATTAAGGCTGCATTTTTAAAAACAGCAATATTATTATAATTCAAAATAACTTTTTTCTACTTCAATATATTTTTAAAATGCAATTTTATTCCCTCTGATGGCAACAGTGAATTTCCAGCAGCCATTACTGCAGTCTTCAGTGTCACACGATTCTTCAGAAATCATTCTGATAAAACTGATTTGCTGCCCAACAAAATGTTTTATTATTATAAATGTTGAAAACAGTTGTGCTGCTTAATATTTTTGTGGAAATTGTGATATTTTTTTCCCCAAGGATTTTCGATGAATAGAAAGTTCAAAAAGAACAATGTATTTGAAATTGATTTTTTTTTGTTGTAACATTACAAATGCTTTTTGTCTCTTTGATAAAATGTAAATGCATTCTTGCCAAATATAATAAATTAGTGCCGTGAATCAATTAAAAAAAAATAGACTAATTAATCACATTTTTCCCTGAAATGTATCATGCTCAGTCCTTTGTTCTTTGATTAAAAGACAGTCACAGCTGCTGGGTTATTTTGCTTTAAAAGGTAATGTATGCCACTATGGGCATCAGCCGCAATTGCCTTTCCATGGTGACTAAAATCTTTTAATTTGGGTTGGTACTTATAGGTCTTTTGTAGCATTTGCTAAAGCGTAATGTTCATTAAACCCTTCTGTTTGGCAAATGTAAAAAAATAACACAATCTAATGTAAATCATTTGAAAGTGAAGTGAAACACCCAATGTCTGTTCAAAAATGAGCAAAAAGATAGAGGAACCAGCTGTCAGGGGCCGTGGAAACACACCGTGCCATGGGGTGGTTACGGACTCACTTCACACATGTTCTGGTCTGTTTGTGTATTTGAGACTCTCAATGATTACAGAAATGAAGCCAGTTTTTTTCTTTACCTAGAAGCAAGCGGGATGCATTAAGACGTGGGGCGTGTTTCACGTTGCCACGGCAACCGAGTTGAGATGGATTCACGCCTCCTCGGAACTTTCCTGTCACCTGAGAACAGAGAGAGAGAGAGGAATCACTACAGTAAGGCTACAGTAAGTAAACTGAAGAGAGTGGAAAACAACTGTCCTTGAACCGACAGAACCCGTAATGTGCGCTGACACACACAGGGCTTTGTAACAGATGTCATTGCACGAACAACAGAAGGCAATCCAAATTGGAAAGACATCAAGGGGATTCTGAGTGGGTGTTAACATGTGACCACAATTCTGCCTCGACAAGTGTACATGTTGTTACACAAACACCAGATTAACATTTTAAGTGCTGTGTAATTTGGTTCACCGTTCGTTTGTGGTCAGTCATCTGGATACGAGAACCATGTGGGGGGGCACCCCAGTGAGGCCCAATAACAGGGATGAAGAAAAGGCACAGTTCACACACATAACACAAGGACTGGACAGCAGGAGAGTCAAGGAACCTATTGTGTTTTTCTGTCCTGGCTGAAAGATCACCCCCGACCGAGAAATGCTGCACGAAGCTACAGCCAAGCAGAATAGAAACAATCCCTTTTTTTATTTTTAATACACAGTTAAGTAGAGCAGAATTTTGAGCCAATGAGATCTCACTGTGGGCGTGGCCACCCTGTCTTAAAGGGGTAGTTCGCCCCAAAAATGAAAATCTAGGCTGCGTTTTTACTCACCCGAGGCATCATAGGTGATATATGACTTTCTTTTTTCAGACAAATCCAGTCGGAGTTATATTAAAAACTGTATTTGCGCTTTCAAGCCGTTAATGCCACTCAGAGGGTGTGCATTAGTTCAGTCCCAAAGATGTTAAATAAATGCGCCCTCCCATTAAAAAAAAAACAAAAGTGTCTCCACACGGCTCTGGGGGATGAACAAAGACCTCCTGTAGGGAATCGATGCCTTTTGTAAGAAAAATAGAACTTTTTGTAAAAAAAAAAAAAATCTTTAATCTAGCTTGAGCCAACAGTTGTACACAGAAGCAGCTCCGGGAGGATGATGTATGAGGGCGGCGTTGCACAGGGCGCCATGGTCTCGTGAAAACTAATGTTTGTTTACAAGATCAAAAGCAGCAAAGTTTCCTTACTTCAGAAAAAAAAACAAGGTATATATGAAATCCTCAACATTTCTTCTTTACAATCCTCGTTTGTACTTCTAATTAGTGAACGTTTGTTTTGTTTTGATCTCTCCCCTGCACTTCCGCCATTTCGTCACTTCTGAGCAGCGCAGCGCAAAGCGACCTCCATACGTCATCCTCCCGGACACTGCTTCAGTGTACAACTGTTGGCTCAAGCTAGATCAAGTGATTATTACGTTTTGAATATACAACGGAATATTCTTCTTACAAAAATGCATCGATTCGCTACAGGAGGGCTTTGTTCAACCCCCGGAGCCGTGTGAGACAATTTTTTATTATGGAGGGCGCATTTATTTTACAATCTTTTGGACTGAAGCAATGCAACACCCGCTGAGGGCATGAAACAGCTTGAAAGATCAAAGACAATTTTTTATAACTCCTGCAATCTGACTGGATTAGTCTGAAAAGAAGAAAGTCCTATACACTTAGGATGCTTCGGGGGTGAGTAAAACACAGCCTAATTTAATTTTTGGGTGAACTAAGACCCTTTAAGTTAAAAAAAAATAAAAATAAAAAAAAAAAGCTAATAAAAAATAAAACCAATGCATTCAGCTCAAATATATATGTTAACAACACCAACACACCAAAAAAAATAGTTGGTTTTAGGCTTGGCCCATCTGAAGAATCAAATGATTATTTCATGTTGTCAGATGTCATGCTGCTGTGATTATGTTATCGGAAAGTGTTATTTGAAATAGAAATCAAATCTTCTTATTGTCATTTCCATCCTTGCTCAATAAAATTACCATTTCTTTAAAAAAGAATATTAATTCTGAAGAGTAGTGTATAGCCACAAATCCTTAAATACAACTAAATGAGCTTTTCATTATATTTGTTATTTGTTATCCAACAGGAAATGCTTCTCATGAAGGGGATACGTCACAGTGGTGTGAGCGCCCTCAGTCTCTCAAGGTTGGCTTGTAAGACAAACAGCAGGCCAAAGGAAAATACGCCCACTGCAGCTGAACACTTAGAGGACCGCCAGAAACAAAGAAGAGAAGTACGTGTATAATTCCCATCCGGCCAACTGCAGTTTGTTCACCCATGGGAGCCAGTGGTGGTCAAAAACTCCGACAGTGAGAAGAAAAAGTATGTGTGTGAAGAGCGGCTGGCATTGTGATGATTTTATATTGGGCAGAAATGTTGGTCTGTGTTTTTGTTTGTATGCGTCTCACCTCCACACGTGTGGTCACACAACAGCTGCAGTGTGAGCAGCGAGGAGGTCTGTAAGAAGTGGGAAACGTGGCACACCACTTCATCCAGCACCTGGAATTCCCTTTTATCTCTACGTTTTATAAAGGAGTGGAGCTCGGAAATCATCTATCTTTGTCTTCGTTCCTCATCCGGCTGGGAACACAGAAATTTCAAGCGTTCACATCAATATTTTTGTGTGACTGCGCAATTTTTCAGAACATTTAATAATCATGGACCTACTGTTGGATCTCAGACATTACTGAAACAGAGAGAATGGATTGAGAAACCTAAACTATGAACGTGATCAACCTCTGGGAAAGACTCCAGGATCCATGAAGGTTGGCCATGCTGAAGTTTAGTAACACCAAATAATAGGAAGGACGCGATGCCATTGTATAGTAGGCACAACACAGGGGGAGATGGGCTTTGGTTAACCACGGACACCTGAGAGGGATACGGAGAGAGGAAAACAGAAGAAGGATTATCATCTAAAATGCTAAAGCTCAAAGGACCGGCTTCTGAATACGTAATTTCCAGCCTGTGGGTTGATCAGCCTTTTTTTTTTCTTTTTTTTTTTTTTTTAACAACATCCGTATGTCATCCCTGCAGCATTTTTGCAACAGAGAGATTTATTCCAAACTCAAGAAAAAAACTTCTGGACCTTATAGCTGATCACTGACAGAAATCGTAAAATCATTGTGTGTGTGCAGTTACTCTGATGACAGACTGAATAATCAGTCAAGCATTAGGATACATTTGGCTGATAAAGATGCTTGGCAGGATAACAGAAATATTAATTTGCCATTGAGATCAGTAAAAAAAAATATTATTTAAAAATAAAATGTTATTTTGCACAAATGAAATGACAACAAAATTATATATAAATATAAAATGTATATTATTGTATATATGTATAATTTTTTAAATTGGTATATTGCTACTACTATTATTATTGTTGTTGTTGTTGTCATTTGTGCAACATATTTTATTGTTTTAAAGGAGTCATATGATGTGATTTCAAGTTTTTTCTTTCTCTTACAAGTGTTACAAGCTCTTGGAATTGCATAAAGAAGATCTGTAAAGTTGCAAAGACTAAAGTCTCAATTCAAAGAGATATTCTTAATCAAAGTTAGAGTCAACCACACCCCCCTATAACGGCTTGTGTTCACATACCCCAATGGTCTAAGTATGTACACGCGCCAGTATGTTAAGGGGAAGTAATATTTCCGTCACATGCTTGAGGTGTTGGCCCAATCACAAAGTGCTGGATAGCTGGCCAATCAGCAGCACACCTAAACTTTTTCGAACGATGGAGCTTGCCAAAAAAACAAACGCGTTTCCGAAAGGCGGGGGGCATAGAGGAGAGAAACAATAATGTACAGTATGTGGAAAATAATGTGTTCTTTTGAACCTTAAAACCACATAAACACATTGCATCTACATAAAATACACAACATAATGTTCTTTTTAGCGACATCATATGACCCCTTACATAATCATTAAGATAATTATAATTTACTATTTTTCTATTATTATTATTGTTGTTGTTATAACTACTATTGCTATTATTATGAACATTTATTATGTACAGATCCTGCAATAATGAAATTCTATCATATCATAAACATATAGATATGCTATTAAGCAATTAAACAAACCTATATGGATCAACCGATTACTTCACACACTCTGATTTGTTCAAATCAAAAAGAGGTGTGTAAGCAATGTTTTAATGGGTTAATGTTAAACTGCTTCAAGGTTTGGGATGATGTCTACCAAATTGTGGCATTAGAGGATGTCTTACAGTGAAAAACATGGCGGATGGGCGTGAATGGATCCAGCTACTTGACTTCGCTCATGTTTCAACAGAAGTCTGCTTGTGGTCTAAAAGGTGGTCTGCAGCGCAGGACAGTGTCGGAATCACAATGCCAGCTCAGCATCATGATATCTGTCAAGCCATTGGCGATGGATGAATGGGCTCATTTATCGACCCAACCCTTACTGATTATGCAGGGGGAACCAACAACCAGTGCCCAATCCAAGACTAGATTGTCCTACCAGCTCGCCTCATAATACACCCTATGACTGGGCTCTGCTCAAGGTTTATATGTAAAATGGGTTAACAGGCAGAGCCAAGATATATATATATCTGTAGACACTTCTAGAATTTGGGAACCGCTATTGGAGTCTATCACATTTCGTGTAGTCTTGTAGAACAGGACTTTTTTTCTGGCCAAGAACCACCACCCCAGACAGGAAGACTCCATTTGATCGACGTCTATAGTGACCAAGCAATTTATTTTGGTTTCTACATGTCATATTAGGGGTAGATAAATCTATATAATGCATTCATTGTATGACCCACTATGCAACTGTTCAAAGAAACGTTTCAGCAGGATTTATGAATGGCGAGGATTACATTTATTTACATTTCTCGCATTATTAAAGCAACAAAACCACTCAAGGCCATGCTTTTACAGTGATTTGACCAGATTTATTTGATACAAACAGCACAATTCAACAAAATAAGCCCATTTAATTATAGTACCAATTAGAATAATGGAAAATACTGTTTAAGTAATACAATCCATTAGCCTAACTGCAGACGTTTATTTTTGCCAAGCAACTGTTATATGGCTATTCCACAGGAGCTTCGAAACACACCTCCTCCAATCAGAATTTAAAGCTAGAATGATCCGTAACTCTCTCTAACCCCTCCTCCCGCTGCCTTTATTCTCTCTCAGCAGGCAGTAGATCACGCTACTATTCTGTAGAACCCTGAGGGAAAAAGCACTAACTCATAGTCCGTCTGCACTGGAGGGAATGCCAGGCTCCTTTGATTGGTGATGGCTGCCACCTTTTTGTATCTCACTGATGTGATTCGATACACTCCCATTCAGCTTTCTATTCAGTTGGTTGTTTTCTTTATTTTAATCAGAGACCTAACAATGGCAGTCCTGAGAATACAAAGTAGTAATGAAGTGGAGCAGAAGAATGATAAAGAGAGACCAGATTCATCCCCTCAGACACAACAGAGCAAAACTGATGGAATAACTATTCCTTCATATATAATCCAATCACAAAACAGATTTGACCTCAGAATCAATCCACGCTGTGCGGCGAAGAAAAATAAATGCCAGTTTCATATCGGCCCGCTATGAAACATCTCCTTGGGGGTAAACAAAGAACGTCCAGGGAATTATGGAATAAATAAACTGCCTGTGAAATGCAATAACCCTTGATCTGTAAGCATCTTGCTCTATGTAAGACAGACAGTGGGCAGCATTCATGAAAGGACAGCAGGGCTTAAAATCCCTTCATCTGAATAACAGTTCAGAGATTTTATTAGGTTATGGTGGTAACATATATTCTTAGTTTGCACATCAAAACCAAGTAGGTAGACTAAATGTTTTGGCCACCACAAAAGAAACATCATTCTAACACTTGAGAATAAGAAATGTTTCCTGAAGGATCATGTGGAGCCACTAAAGACTGGAAGAATGATGCTGAAAATTCAGCTTTTGGCTATTAAAGGCATAGATGACATTTTTAAAATGTATTAAAAACAGAATAAGTTATTGTTTTAAAGTTAGAACTCCAATTACATAATTATAAACCAAGGTTGCAAAAATTAAGTCTCTGTAATTCATCGCCTTGAATGAATCACCATCACAGACAAAAAGCACCTCTTTTACAGCAAATGCTTGCACGGCTCTACTTGTTTCTGATTGGTCGTCATTCCAAGGGTGGCGATATGTAAGGGCATAAGCTAGTACTAGAGTAGCTGTGCTGTATTGTGATAAGTCAACAGCGTAAGGGTGTTGGCTAGGACGTGAAGCACACTTCTTGAGTATCTTTTATAAAACAGTTACCACAATAATAAAAATATTAAAAACCAAAAATGTAAGGTGTATTGATGTTATTTTTTTAAAAATTAAATTCATTAAATGCCTTATCCTTCCCCTAAAATAAAATAGTTCCTGACAATGACATTAACTGTCAAGAGAATGTTCCAATGTAAATATTACGCCTAAAAGCATATATGTCAAATGTGGGAATGTAAATGTAAACTCTTTGCTTGGGGGAACACGTTCAGATTTAGTAAACAAGTTCAAATGAACCTTGTTTTGTGGAAAGGGGAATTCATATAAAAAGCCTCTACAAAAGTGCTGCAAACTCTATTGAAATAACATTCTCATGAATAGCAAGAAAAAAGCTTCTGAGTCTCTAATTGGGACATATGAAGCTCAGTCAACAAATCTCAATATGCTCTATGAACATAATTGTCGAGCGTAAAAAAGGTCACACGTATGCCCTTAACAACATAACAAACATACTTTTGTGAAAACAATCTGTGCTTAATTCGTAAAGCTGTTTCCAATGTAATTGGACGCTTCTTCCAGGATTAAACCAGGAAAGCTTGTGTATGGCTGTATCCTAAATCATGCATTTACACACTCCCCTCTCTAGCATGAGCCCCTTATTTTACTGTAAATTACACAGGCATTTTAACAACCCAAGGGTTGTGCTGGAGGGGTGTATAGTAGGTTTAATTTAGGCCATTCCCTGCAGTGTGTCTAACGCCTAGCTGCTACAAACATTAGCATATCTGTGCCAGAAGCAGTCGCTCTAAGGAGCCATCTATCCATGTGGATTATGATATGCCGAAGAGATCAATATAGATAAAAGAAACAACCCTGTCAACAACAGCTTTAGGGAGCACAAAGCTATTAAACGTGTAGTTAATTCACATCTCTGATTTGAGAGAAGAAAAAAATATACATTCAAATATGCCTAAAAAAAAAAATGCAGAAAAGAGAGGAGTTACAGGAAGACGTCCCAACCGCAACACATCTAGTAATTTAATCAGATGCAGCAATAATTAGAATATAGATCAACATAAATTATTAAAACAAATTTTAAAACAAATCTCGGAGAGAAGGTATTTATTGGTGACGCGGGGGCACTGATATGTACAAACTTACAGTTGTACCTAAATAAAAATAAAATAAAATAAATACATAATGCTAGAAGCTGTACAGGGAAAAAAGAGAGGACCGAAAAATCACAGCCCCAACCAATAATTTTTGAATAATTGAAATTCATTATTTAAATACTGTATTAAAGCATCTAGCAGATTCGCAGAAAACAGCTCTTATAGTGGTGCTTGAGAAGCCAATCCCCCATTACTATGTTCTATTTTGTTGTAAACTACAATAAAGAAGAGAAAGAAAAGAAGAGAGGGTATATACATCATACAAAACAAAATCTATCCATTTAATAAATGGAGCAAATCATTCTGACATTTTTATTAAAAAACTAATTGAATTGAATGAATTAAATATCTAGGCAGAGAATTGGTTTATTTGTGGTGCTTTAAATATGAGTGCAATAATTTAAAATTAATATTTTTCATACATAATAATAATTGTTATAGATGTCTTGGCCACCAACTCACTAAACATTTTTCTCGCTGGGATCTGACAGCAAGTCATCAAAGACCCCCCCCCTCTCCCCCACACACACACACTCCACACACACACACTTTACCCCAGTATAGGTGTGTGTGGCTATCATTGATATGAAGCATACACACTTCATGATGCACATCTCACTGGGATGTAGATGTATTTCAGTGATGGAAAACCCATTTGATTCAGACACAAATAAAACTATCTAAGTGCTAGAATCGAGGAAAAAGCTTTTGAAGTTCCACCTATCTATCCACCAGACTGTTTCTGTACTGAAGATCGGAACATTAGTGCTTGGTATATGTTTGTTGTGGACATTTTGTCCTCACATTTACTGCATGGATGCCATCTTCACGCCTTCAGGAGATACAGGTAGTGAGGTCGAGAGCCAGCTGAATCTACATATCTATTCTTGTTATTCCAAAGCACTATGGGCTATAATTAGTTGGCAAATTAGTGCAAATACCTGGCGTCCTGTATCTGCAATAAATAACAATGCTTCATTAATCAACGTGGTGTGAAATCTATGTGATTTATAATGGAGCAAAAGAGTCTAGAAGAAGAGGAAGATAGTGATGGACTTGGATGCAGGAGAACATTAATCAGTCATACAGATGCTTACTGAGGGAATGTTGATCCACCCTGGAGCTTCTGACAACAGAGAGAAATGAAAAACGTTATTCATTTGAAAGACTTCCCAGCTCACTGCCACACTAAAAGAAAAAAAAAAGTCGTTGACTCTACATTTCCCTCTTTCATTAGAATCTTATGAAAATAAAATGACCACTCCTGAGAGCAAGGTGAGTGTGTGCATTTGGGTCCAAAATTTACACTATGCCAAGCTGTCCAAATGGAAGTGCTAAAGTGCAAAATTTTACGTTAATTTGTTTTGTTTTTGTGTTGTTTTTTTGTTTGTTTGTTTGTAGGATTTGAAAAACTTAAAAAGGTTTAAAGGAACAGTTCACCCAAAAATTAAAATTTGCTGAAAATTATGTTCACCCTCAGGTCATCCAAGATTCAGTGAGCAAATGCCAAAACACAGATCAATCCCATATTAACACAATCGGGCAGTCAAGCATCTCCCCCACACACTCTTCTATAAGATTTAAAGCGCATCCAGTCAAAACCACACCCGAAGGAGAAAACGGCTCTCACAGGATATTGCAGCCCAATGCAGTGAACACAAGTCAAAAACATACAGGAGAACTATTCCTAAGCATAATCTCACCAGTCTGAAAACTACAAGCAACAATACCACATGGTACTCGGATGGGCATTGGTTTATGAATATGAATCCACATCAAAGAGCATATCTTCACCGAAGCCCTTTAAACCATTTATAACGAGATGAATGCACAATAAACTAAGGTACCAAGCCCCGACTAGTCTATTAATCACGCTTGGAAAGGACAATAAAACAGAATGCCATCCCGCTCTGTCTAGTTTAGATATGTAACCAGTAGAATATCCCAACAACAGCATCTTAAAACTGGTGTGAACTAAGAGGCTGAACGTGTGGAACAAACTCTGACAGGGTCAGATTTAGCCCTGAGGGAATCTGTCCCCAAAAACCTCCTCACCAACAGCTTCTGTGAAATATCTTGAACCATCAAACTTATAGACTCGATGCAAGTTATAAAAATCCACAGGTGTGCTGCTCAAACACACACACACACACCACACACACACACCAAAACCCCACACAACACAAACACACACAACACACACACCAAAACAACACACACACAGGTACCTTTAAGTTCGGGTCCTGACAGTGCATATCTGAGTGGCAGGTGTTGGCTAAACCTCACACACATTCCCTTCAACATGCATATTTTAAGCGCCAGACTGCAGATGCTGTGGTTACATGCGTGGCAAATATCGGACAGACAAAACCCAGGTCAAAACATCGCAAGCAGGGCAGATTCAGTAGAAGAAAACTAGGTACTACAGATTATAGTGTTTAATTTGTTTAAATTTTTTCTGTCTATGTCTTGCTAATTTCATTGGTGTCAGCCTCCTGATTTTAAGACAATCCCAGTAAAAAAAAAAAAAAAAGTATCGATTTGCTGGTCAAAATTATCGAGTTTTTTCTTTGATGCCGCAAAAATCATTCGGACATTAAGTAAAAGATCATGGCCCATGAAGATATTTTGTAACATGGTCCTACCATAAATATATCAAAAACATATTTTTTTTTTTTTATTAGTTACTAGCATTGCTAAGAAGTCTTTTGGACAACTTTAAAGGCGATGGTTCTCAGTATTTAGATTTTTTTTGCATCAGATTCCAGATTTTGTATCTTGGCCACATATTGGTCCGATCCTAATAAACCATCCATCAATGGAAAGCTTATGTATTCAGCTGGTCGGCAGGATCTTATACCTGTACTATAAATCTCAATTTCGAAAAAATAACCCTTATGGAGTCCAGGGTCACCTATTTCCTTATGTGTATGGGGTCTTTATCAGGATAGATTATAGTTTTTTTTGTGACACTATCATTTTGAAAAGTTGTGCTTTTTTGCTTTATGTTTTTTAACCTTTGAAGTTGTGGGTGTGGTCATTTTTCTTGCATTCACCAATGCTCATTTGTAAATGAAAATTAAATGAATCTGGAAACAGCTTTTTTTTTTTTTTTTTTTTTTAAGGGAAATTACCAATTTTATTCAGCAAAGATGCATTAAATTAATCCAAAATTGACTGCAAATACATTTATAATGGTTCAAAAAGAGAATTTCTGTATTTCAAATTAAATGATGTTCTTTGCGAACTTTCTATGACCAAGCAGGAAATCCTGAAAAAGGTTGTCACCAACGTATGAATGCAACCATTTTAAAACATGATGCATAATAATGAAATGTGTCATAAGCATGACAACCAGCAACATTAAAAATGATTATTTTATACTGAACTCAACTGACACTTGGACACAAAATTCGACTTTGTCATCACAGGAAAACAAATTACATTTTAACAATATTAGGCTAATAAAAATAGAAACAACTGTTATGTAAACTTGTTGTAATAGTATTTCCACAATTATTTACCATTTTTATTGCACATTTTAAATGTCAAATAAATGCGAGCCTGGTGAAACACGAGACTTTTTTAACACAGCATTTAAAAAAAACTTACCAACCCCCAAACTTTTGAATGCTAGTATGAAGGAAAGGAAACTTATAAAGCATGAACTTTGCATATATTTTATAGCAAATCATTTAAGTAAAGGGATAAAAAAAAAAAAAAAAAACCATTTTGGGGTGAAGTATACCCTTAAGTAAATGATTCAGTCCCTCGCTTAAAACACATCAAGGAGAAGAAAGACTTCAATACTCCACACCACCTCCATGGCCCTAATGGGTTTGTAAACTGTTAGAAACGGTCACTGAAGAAAGAAAGAGAAATCAGAATTAATTCTCTGGACTTACGATTCAACAAGCTTTGAGTAACCAGCACTGCAAAAAAATCCTCAGCAAGCACACCACGAGATAAGCAATAAAACATCATCCATTTCCCTGTCACCTAGGCACTTCAGATGGGCTTGGAGAAGGACCCAGATGGAGTACTGCCAAGTACTGGGACTTAATATCTCCTTTCTCCTTGACCTAAGGAGACACAGTATTTATTGTGTGTTTCTTACTAACAAATTACACATGTGCTGTACCACTAACACGAATATGTTAGATACACACATGCATGCATCCATCTTTCAAACCATATTGCGTGAATTTACAAGTAGTCCTCAAACCATTTTCTTCTAGCCACTTCCTAAACGGAAGTCCAGAACAGAATGAGCTAAGTTGAGAGAGGGTGAAAAATCTGAAACTGTCAAGCATTGTTTACTCAACTGCTTGCTAAGTGTCAGCCTCAATGTAGCTGAGTGTTTGTTATAGAGATAAGGTCTAGGAGACAAAATACCAGCATTTCTATAAACCTGTTCAACAGAATGAAGGATCGTACCAAAAGTCACTGATCCTAAAACTGATGTACCACCACATTTTCCATAACAAAACACATATACCGGTATATAATATATCTAACACATATGTGGTGCGCGTGTGTGTGTTATATAATACAACACATATATGGTGTTAATATATTTTTTATCGCCTTTGTTATTGGGAATGCTATAAATGTTGCATTCATTTAACCACATGAGCCAATCATAGCATTAATGTTGTCAAGAGTGTGGTAACCACTATCGCCACAGGCCTGACATTAAATACAGCCAGTTTTGTCTCTGTTCTCAGTTGTGTTTTTGATTAGTGCATGAGTCGGTCTGGTTCCTGGATCATTTCCCACCGAGTTACACAATCACGTTTTGGTATAGCAGAACTTCTTGCTTTCCTTCTTGATTTACTGCTCTCTCAACATAGCTTCAACGACATATTAAAAAACACATTAGGCACCCGATCTACACACACTATGCCGCAGCAACAAGCAGATTATAGTGGGAAAGAAATTATTGCGAGGCATGTACCGAGCGCAGGAGACTGATTTACTATCATGTTTGAACGTGGGATGTTTCGGCTGCGTTGGGGGAAAACAGGAGCTATCACGACACTCGATGTGGAACTGCCAGTGGGACACAAATGTAGCAGAACGTACATCCTTTGATAAATTATAGCTGTAATGTGACTATATATCTTCACATATAAACAAAAAAACGTGATCGAATGCACTATGAATTGAAAGAAAACGAGTGCAAGGTTAAAACACTCCTGTTGGACAGCTTTTAATATACCTTCCTTCCGGTATTTCTGCTTCAGACTGATCACACGGAAAACAAACGCCCTAAAATAAATGAGACAATCCAGCTGGATGTTGTTGTAGGTAATAAAAAAGACGGCAGAAAAGATTATCGCCATGTCATGGCCTGCATTATCCAAGCAGAGGGTGTGAGGGGCGGAGGGGAGAGGACCATCAGAACAATGAGTGAGCGTTCACAGGCTGAGGACTGCAAGATAACTCAATAACTCCCCTTTAGCACTCAGAACTCACCAACAGACCATCTATCTATCATGAACCACAGAGGCGAGGGAGGAAGAGGGGGAGAGAAAGATTGTATATGTCTTTGAATATGATTATGAACCGCAAAGAAAAATGCTGTAAGTGTAGCTGATTGGTTCTGCTCCAAAAAGATCAGAAAATACCTACTTAAAAAACTATGAACATACACACACACACACACACACACCAAACACACACACAAAACTTGAGCTGGCTTGATTGGATTAATTGTAGGAAGGACACATTCTAATGAATTATGTGCTGAACAAAGATATATAGAATGACAGAAAAAAATAGAACAACAGATTATAAGGTATTCATCGTCAAATAATTAGGATCAATAAAAGTTGGACATGTCCTCGGATTGTTGAAAAAAGCCTGATGGTAAAGTGGCCTTTCTAGGAACAATGAAAATGACAAACATCTTGAAGTTTGAAATGAAAACTCCCTGTCAGATGTAAAATAGGGTAAACTGTGTTTTTAAGAGACTGGTGGCCTGGTTAAACTGCTTACTGTGTGTGTGTGTCTTACCCAATAAGGCGACTTCTCCCTTCTGCTGGATTTCATGTAAAAGATGTGCATGATGTTATGTTCCAAAAAGTACTATTCATTTATTTGTGTATAATAAAACTGTTCCCCTAAGAGAAAAATTATTAAGTTTGTAACTCCGTAATGGACGGCTAAAGGGTTGCTGAAAAATTTGCAATCAGATATAATCTCTTTTACCAACTTTTTATGACAGTCTAAGTATTGCATAAAAAGTCTAGAACTGCATCTAAAATTCACAAATAAGCATATTTTGCAAAACTAAGCAAGGCTGAAGGAGAATGAGCCTCGTAGTCGGCTGCCTCGACTTACTGTATAAATGTGGGGCAACAACTTAGTTAGAAAAAACAGCTAAATGGTTACAATAGTCACCCACGTGCCTGTCAGAAACACATGTGTTAAAGTCAAAGGGTGGCCACTCAAGAGCCCAAATAAGCTGGCATTTCAGTGGCTACAACAAATGTTGTGAAACTCAGAGCATCCAAAATAGAAGATAGCATCACCAAATTGGCATTAGATTTCAGATGAATCAGGAACTGTTCAATGGCACATACCCAAAAATATTCAAACACATGCTCATCATTCTGGCATGAGTAAACTGGCCACATTCACTTTATGACGCTTTTAATGTTCAAAAAATCTCACCCATATGTGGCTCTCACTCTCTTTCAGACAATCTGATTCATAACTCAATAATGTTTCAACACCAAGGCAGAACCCTACAGTACACACACACAACACACAGAGGACATCCTCCTATGCCCAGAATAAAACACTTGCTTCTGTTATCTCGCTGAACAGGTGCTGCTATTTACAGCACACAAAGCCTCCATTCCAAAGAGGGAAAGAGGGCAGTGAGACAGAGAGGGTGATCAGACGAAACAAAAGTGGAAGATGGAAAGTCTTATAAACAAAGATAGAGAGAAATTCTTGTGTCAACGAAAAAGAAAGAAAAAACAGCAGAAATGTAATAATGGTTTTAAACTAAAAAAAGCAAAGTGGGCAAAGCCAAACTGTAAACGTGAATGTTGAGAAAGTTTAAAGGTTTATACGTCTATAGACCAATGAGATGAGGATTGAGTGATAGACGAACCTATAGACAGATAGAGTGATTGATGGGACAGAATGAAGACAAAACACAAGAAACCAACATGTACAGAAAGACAGAAGACACGAACAGAAACTCATATATGAATGATGCAACGAGTGCAACCAATATGAGCTGAATGATGTTTTTCTTTAGCTGAGATTTATGGGTAAAACTGCATGACCCCAGCAGTCAATTATTACAAGGAGATTTACAGTGTTTAAGCACTAAAAGGCATTATATTCAACAATCCAGCAAATCCTGACTGAATGACTCAGAGAGTGGAATATTATGCAAGACAGATATCTGAGTGCTTGTCACGCAAGTCACATTTTCTTCTATAGCGCTTTTACCAATACTGATGTGTCAAAGCAGACTTTACAGTGTAAAACAGGAAAATTAAAGTTTTCAATAATGCAAGAGGACAATGACAAAGAAGTCACTATCCAGCTAAAGTCAGTTCATGATGATTAGTGATGTCATCATTCCAGTGCTCTCTTCCAATATTGTCTGTGCAATCCGTCAGTCAAGGTCCCACCTAAGCAAGTCGAGGAGCCCGCGCAAGGAACAAAAACTCAATCGATGTCCGAAATGGAGGAAAAAAAATTGGGAGAAACCAGGCTCAAGTCGAGGGGACAGTCTCCTCTGGCCTGACGGAAACCAGCATGGGTTGGATTAATTCCAGCTGCAACACGGTCAGATTGTGCAGAGGACTTTTCTGGTTCCCGTGGTATTGTGTGATGGTCGTCAATGGGTGACAAGGTATTCGCATGATGCTTTCTCTGGAGCGCTCACTGCATACAGACTGCGGAGGCGTATTTGTATATGAACATAAAACAGCAGGAAAACTAGATTTGATTTTATGAAGAAAAAGACTTGTCCTCGCAATCTCGCCCATGGTGTTGTAGAGGTTGCCGCGTGTTTGCTAAATTCTGATGAAGAGCTTTTTTAACGTGTGTGCTATTGTATCCTACAAAAAGCCTAATATGTATCCCCAAGTATAAGCATATATAATAGGCCACATACATATATGTAAATATCATGCCAGAAAATGCTCAGAACTATTCCTCTGCAAACATATTAAAACCTATTAATCAAAAAGAAATCCCACGAAGTCAGGGGAAGTTTGTTTCTTTGAAGTTTTTGTTTTTGGTTTTTAATTGACACATCTAAATCAGTGCTGCCAGGATATGATTTTGCATGATAAACCCACTATATCATTTTAAAATAAGCATGATGGGTGAGGTGTCCTATCAAGCATAAAAGGCAAAATAGCTCAAAACATCCACTGCAATTAATGCAGCATGCGAATGAACGCAGGCGCTTGCAGGGAGAGGTGATAAAACTGAGAGAGACGGAAAGATGAAGAATGAACATAATCACTGTCTCTCTCGGACTAAAATTCCTCTCACTCTATATAATCATACTCATAAGAAGTGTCCAAATCATATCACCACACAGAATGGAAGGAATCAGTAATGATGGCTTAGTGGAAATCTATTCGTCTCAAGAAGAACTGCTTTGTTCCAGCAGGAGATGCTGAAAGACGACGGAGAGAGAAAAGATAGACTGTTTTACTCGTGGCACTTCTGAATACCCCATCTCTCTTTAGATCAGGAGATGGGAAATCTAAACGAAAAACATGACAACAGCTCAAAACTAGTCACATTCAAGTAAAGGGAATAGCCACCCGGAAATGAAAAGTTTGTGAACAATGTATCCCCTTCAGGCTATTAAAGATGTAGATGAATTTGTTTGACTTCATCAGAAACAATATGAGCAATTTAGCATTAATTCACGTGCCTTACCAATGGATTCATGCAGTGAATGGGTGCTGTCAGAGGAGTCTCTAACGCTGAAAAAACATCAAACAGTAATCCACAGACCCTAGTCATCAATTACCAAGCTCAATTTCAAGTCCTCCATAACATTGATTTCTTCAGGCAAAAACATTGTCTCATCTAAATAGGCGAGAGAAATATGCACATAT
This sequence comes from Cyprinus carpio, assembly GCF_018340385.1. Taxonomy (NCBI): domain Eukaryota; kingdom Metazoa; phylum Chordata; class Actinopteri; order Cypriniformes; family Cyprinidae; genus Cyprinus; species Cyprinus carpio. The sequence continues at coordinate 1,677,020 of NC_056576.1, read as the reverse complement.
CAAGACGTGCAGCCATAACGTCTATGGTAACGCATTAATTGGATATAGACTCATATTTAAGCTAGAAACAATGTTTTAAAGTTAAAACGCCTTAATGATGGAGTTGTTTCTTACCAAACACACAGCTTTTGCTCTCACACGATCATACTTGATGGACTGGAGTCGTGTGGAATTCTTTTCTGTTTAAGACTTTCATCTGCCGGCCCCATTCACTGCAGAGGATTCACTGGTGAGCAAGTGATGTGATGCTAGATCTAGATCCTGAGGGTGAGTAAAAGAATCTGAACCCTTCAGAGCGAAGCCTGCTGCCAAATATAAAGTTCAGGACCTCTACAATATTCTGACTCGAACAGAGTGGTCCTGATTGAAATATAAATACAAAAGAACTTCAGCTTTCCAAAAACTTATATCCTCATAATGACAAGTCATGTGAATAACTGCCTCTGGTCCTACGGTATGCACTGCACAAAATCTCCACTAATTGCTCTTTTCCAGTGGTCTCTACGATCCAATTTGTCTCAAGTTCTGAAACCATTCTGTAATGTTCTCCACTGCACAAAGATCAGCCTCAGAAGCATGTTCAATAATACACTTGATGAAAACTGAATACACGACCTAGTCTATGTAAGAAGAATAATAACTGCCAGGAAAAAAATGCCAAGAAAATGTCTTTCAGTAGGCGCGCAACGCAACCGTGGACAGTGTTTTTGGGCACAGGTCTCAAATGGCAATAAAACATTTCTAAATGGCCACAGGGGAGGACATTCTGACACTGTAAATGGCTCTTGCAATTTATTCTGGAGCCCAAATATTACTGTAGACAGAAAATTTCGGTCTCAAATAATCTTTCTTTCAATAGCAGATATATATGAGGTGAGCAATATGTCGAGAACCTGCTAGAGCAGTATTGAAAATCATTAATCATTGCTGTGTTTTTCCCTACAACAACAATCGTAATTATTAGCAGATTAGAGCCAATTGTAGCAAACCTTTTACCGAGGGATGCGATACAATTCAGGAAATAGAAATACACTTGATTGTATGATAATACACTCAGACGTGCTCTCCATCATGGGTTGTTTTCAGTTCGACCGCATTGACTGTGCTTTAGTTAAAAGTAATATCTAAGTCTCTTTAGACAACGAGCAAGCAATTGTTCTCCACAGTAACAAGCATGCAAAAACCATCTTATTAAAATGGGGCTTAGTAAAATGCTTTTGTACATCTAACGTTGCGTCTCAAGGTCATTTGTAAAAGAATACACTGTATAAATTACGTTGGCTGGCACACGATGTGAACTTTAAACATTTTTTATTGTAAATGACGTCTCGTTTTTGAATAATGTACAATCTATTGGAATAGTTCTCAAGCTGGGAACCGAATGTGACACAAAATATCCCAAAAACTAAAACAATCTCTAATGAAAATGAGTTGGTTTGTTAACAACAAGTAGATAGTGTTAACTATGGGGTCATCACTGTTCAAACGTTTGGGGTCGGTAAAAGAAAAAACAAAAATGCTACTAATACTATGCAAACATGTTTTAACTTAATTGAGTTTGGTGACATAACCACCCCTGACAAAGCTGCATCAAGTTATCATCAATTCTTGCCCCCTTTAAAAAGCTGGCCAAATCCGAATAGTAAAAATGACCACATTCATAAAAAAATTAAATCAAAATGCTAACATTTTTAATGCGAGTTTTGAGATTTGCTGATTTGAGAATGCAACTTTTAAGAATAGAATATATGTAAAATATATGAAATGATTCATGTTATAGTATAAAAATAATAAAATAATACTTCAATTTTAAAATGGTAGAAACTTCAGGGGTTTTGCCTGCAGTACACCACCACACACACACACACCTTTGTGGAGTGTAGCAAACTACTCTCACCGCCATTTGTGATGGGAATAAAAAGCAGGATGATGGATTCAGACATTATTCCTCTGATTAGGACAGACAGTAGAAAGCGTAATGTCTTCCCATGAGAAGGAATTAAAAGGAGTCAGAATCATGAGGTGTGTAAAAGAGATGCTCTGTTTCTCTCCCCAAACACTATTGCACACAAAAAAATAGGACACCAAATCTGAGACAACATTCACGGCAGAAATGTCAGTAAATGCTGAGCTCCAGAGACAGAAGAAACAGTAGATGTGGACGTAACACAGCCAAATCAGCACAAAAATAAGAGGGAAAGATCGACAGACCTGCACTTTTCTGTAGAGCTTTTGTTAGAAACGTTCAGGAGAGTGAAAACTTCAGTATTCACATGCTGTAAAACACTTTAAACAGTCCACGTGATGGAAATTTTCAGTTCTTCACTATTCTGGGCAACCAAAGCAGCAATGGGCAGAAAAATGTGAAAAATATTGGTTTATATAACAATTCAGGCTCACACAGATCCCCCCCCACCATGGAATCTGTCTTGTGGAATGTGTTTTAAATAGACTTAACAAACTGTGTCAAATAGCCAAACAGTGGAAACACTTAATTACACTTATAGGGGAAAAACTTTGTGTAATGCGAATAGAAATAACTTTGTTTAACAATTCATTTGTCAACAGGCTGCCTACTTGTGGCACGGCTGGAGGCTGATACAGAAGAGCATAAGCAGCCATTATGGTGATATGGAGAGACACAGAGACACAGAGGAGACTGTTGACAAAGGAATTGTTGAAATAAAGTTGTTATTTTTGTTTTCTTTGCTTTACCAAGTGTTATCGTCGCTTTCATATACCCCAGATGACACGTCTGATGGCAGACGGTATTATGACAGATGGACTTTAGACCACGTTTATGGACCTTGACACTTTTATTACTTGGCAGTCTAGCGGGACAGTCACAGGCCTCCAGGATTTCATCCCAAATATCTTAATTTGTTTGTCGAGAAGACGAAACGGAGCTTGTAAGGGTTTGGAACGACTATAGGGGGTAAGTGATAAAGGACAAAATTTTCATTTGGGGTGAGTATTCCTTTACGTGCAATAAGTTGCAGAACATCCACAACTCTTTGCCGTTCGTCTGGCTCTTGGTATGACGCACCACCGAAAGTGCCCGCGCACAAGCCCGCATCTAGTCACAACGTGGTCCTCTTCAGTTTCTTGCCGCAAACATGCCAAAGCGCAACATCACACCACACCGCACACACACACTGAAACATGTTTCAGGGTACAGTCGAGCTCATCGAACACCAAAGTTTAATTTGTGGGTCTTTCGTATCTCTTCCTTATGTTTGAAACATACACACGGAAATTATGTAATAATAGTTAACATGTCTCGACGATCATTTTTGTAAACGCCGTCGGTTATGTTTTAACTCATTTAAATAGCTGAGAAGAGAAATCGGATGTGTATCATTACAGTATACTGGATACCGGGTGCAGTTGGTGGTAAAAGGGACAGCAGCCTATTAAATCCGGTCGCTGATGAATATGGTCATTCATGTTTAATAAACAACAAAAACAACTACTGTATAACCAGAGCATATTAACAAACTTTTTTATAAAGTGGAAAACAATGCAGTGTTATTTTCCACTTAATATTAAATTTCTGTACAATGAATACGACGGTTATTTTATCTATGCTTGTAAATTGTGGGATTTCCGTTTTTGTTTTTTATTTCTTTTTTTTTTACTGGACTGTTCACTTGCCTTTAATCATGTTTGCTCAGACTTAGAGTTTTTACTGTCGGTATATGAAGAAGTACTTCAAGTTGTATGGAAAGCGAACAGGTACACAATATCATATAAAATTGTTGTCTTTTGAATGATTTTAAAATATAAATGGAATAGACAAAACTTTAAGCCATATCGCGTATCGCATCATTGAATTTTGTTCACAAACTCACCCGGGGTATCGCATATCGCATTTTTCTTCAATATCGCACAGCACCTAGTGTTCACAGTACGACACTCACTGACGGTTTTGTGTGTGCACCAGGGTTAAAATGCAGAAGCACAAATATGCAAGTATGGGCCACCATACCTGGCGGTCACCATCACTTACTCCTTGATGCGTAATTTAATTCTGCTTTCAGTTACTGTTTAAAAAAACTGCACAAAGAAGGACTTATACCATTTTCCAAGTCAACATTATAAAACTCAGTGCAATGAAGTGGAAATTTCACAACAACAGGTAAAGATCCACATAACAAAAAATCAAGACAGAAATTAACTTCATAGTAATACAGTACACTGCGCACCTATTCTGATTCTGTTGCCTCCATGGAACATCCACTGTATGTTTCTACTCACAAAATGAAATAAATATATAAAATGTTTTTCAAACTCTGTTAGAACATGTTTTAAATATATTAAAATATTTAAAATATATCTAACAATCGAAACATAGTTATTTTAAATTGTAATTAATAATTCACCCATATTACTGTTTAAAAAAAATTGCCCAGCCTTGCGTGAGCCATAAAAAATCTCATTGGAAAAAACATAAAAAAAATATTTTAATGGACCTCCAAACATTGTAATGGTATAGTTATTTAACCTGCCACCCGTTAGGCTACGAAGACACACACTGATATGCACGTATCGACACTAACCCTGAGAGTGCCCCCACCTGACACCAACACCCGATAACCCCCCACACACACTCACACACTTTATACATACATATAACAATTGCAAACTTCGTCATTCATAGCACTTCATCTAAAAACGGTCACAACTTCCCTAGTCGCTAGGCTCGTTCTTACTACTCATGTAGTAAGACAAGCAATAAGAGGTCTCAATTCATACCGAGGCACTTCTCATTTGTTGCAGCTGGCGGAGTGGACGAACGGGATTTGCTTGGGATAGTGGGGAAAATACCCCCAGTTCCGCGACATCAATGCCTCTGCTGCAATGGGCACAATGGGCGGCAAAGACTACTGCGGCATAATAGAGCTAACATGCATTGTTCGTTGAAAAATCTGCCGCCCAAATTCCAACACTACATGATGGCCCGGATTCAACCCCCACTTTGCAAAAAACGTCACAACAAATGCTGATGCATCTTATTTTTTCATCAGAGAAAAAAGAGGCAAACTACATGTTTGTTGTGTCTTATGGGAAAAAAACCTCGTTTTTAAACTGTTTAAAGGCAGACAGCGTTTAAAGGCATGGTTTTACAAAAAATGTACAATGTACTGCTCAGCCCAGTGCGAAGTACGGTAGATGAGGTTTATTTTTTCATCAGAACAGATTTGGAGCAATGTAATATTGTATTCACTTGCTCACCAATAGTTGTTCTCGCAGTGAACTGGGTGGCCTTCAGAATTAGATGTGTGGACCAGCTGATACACACACGCGAGCCATGCACGCCTAGTCGCACAGTACCTGGGTACCCCCCTCTCGTTTGTGGACTGTGTTTCTGTCTCTGTTTCAGGCCACGCGTTGATGTTTATGAGGGATTATGGCATTCTTGGCCAACCATGCTCATCCAAAAAATACCCTGTGTCAATGCAGCATGAGCTGAAATGAACCTAATGAATAGGACCGTCTTTTTATGCCACTCCTGTATGCTCGTTGATTAGAATTGGGTGGCCGTGTTGTTTGCAGGTTTGACAGAAGGGCAGCCTGTTAGTGACACCTATTATTATAAGAAACACCGCATGCAGATGAATACAGTGATCAGGGGCTTCTAATTAGGGTTTGAACAACAGTGCATTATGTCCAAAAAAGATCTAAGGCCAAGTCGGGAGCAATACAGTGGCATTATGACAAACACAATCAAACATGATTCAAAGAGTTGGACACACAAGATCGCCCTATTTAGGATTTTAGACAATCTCGAAGTCAGAACAGTGCTTCATTGCCAAGCGTGCTCCGACCACATAAAGGAATTTGGTCCTGGCGAACAGGCACGCTTCCAGTTGTCAGAAGAAGTACAGCACCACAGTGCAAAAATACATACCAGAGAAAATGCTAAACTCAGCATGCACCTGTGAGCATAATGTTCAAAACGAGGCCACTCAGCATCCGTCCTTTCGCGTTCTCTTTTTTTGCAGCAGAGCTAAATGATTGACATGGGCAACAGAGTTAGCAAAGATCAGCAGTATGTTCAAGTGGAGAGTGGACAGAAAACATAAATCTGAGGCGGAAGACAGACAGAGAGAAAAACAAACAGAAGAGAGACCTCCACGCACCGACACAGACAGACAGACAGACAGCCCAGAAGATAGACAGACACTTGATATCTGGCGAGAGAGGCAGCGGTATGAACATAGTGATAGATAGAACTGATAGAACGACAAAGAAACAGACGCAAAAAAAAATCATGAAATGAAGATTCTCGAACCATTATTAATGATAGATAGTAGATAGTATTAGATAGGTATGACGATAGATAGATAGATAGACTAGATGACCGACAAGATATGATAGATAGTAGACAGAACAAGAGAGAATGGTAACTAAATAAAAAAACAAGAGGTCTCTCATTTTGATGATAACCAACAATATACTTTACCCTTAAAAATGTCAACTCCCTGCATCCCAGTCCAGTAGTCATGGAACGCATCAGGTGGAGAGCTCTGCTGCAACACAAACAATAATTCAACCAACTGTAACACAACAAAACCTGCAACAGAATAGCTGCTGAAGTTCAGCTCACACCACTACTAATCCCTAAACATCACTGGTATAACGACGACAGGTCACTCCGCATGTATCAAATACCAATATGAGCCTCGACATGAAACACACGTCAACAACTGAGGGAATTTTGCAACAGGTCTTTAGAATTCAGATTTCCATGCGGACAATGTCCCTCACTGTGAGCATTCAATCATTCATCCATCTCACAAGAGCGGGTCCCCCAAGCGCTTGCATGTCAACATCCTCTCTTATCTAGCAGGCTAGCTCCTCAGCTCACAAAGCAAAGACTTATGACTACCGGCTGGTAACATAAACCTTCTCTCTATCTACAGCAATCTCAAAAGGTTAAGCATGAATGGGGCCTCTTTGAGTGTGAAGCTGCGTTCCTCCTACAGTGGAAACTATGACAGGCAGAGCCACGAAGCAGGTAGGAGGCTAGAAAAAGCAGTTAGCCTTCCCTGTGAAAAAAAAGACAACCACCATCCAAAATATTATTTCTACCAATTTTTTCTAAATAAAGATTCGCCTTCCGTGTAGTCCGTGTTGGTGTCCCCACCATGCCAGCCAGCGGAGGGCCCCTGCAGTAGCGGCTGAAACAATTAGGCATTCTTCTTCTACTTGGCTGCGAAGGGTTATATTTAGTGTGAGGGACTGATGACGTTGCAGATAATTGACGATTTTATGGCTCGACATATTACTGACGTCTTGATTGCCATTATCACACAACGCAGCGCAGCAGGGGCAGTGAGTAGGTCCTTGTTTAAAGTCGAGCTAAAGATCCAGGTTATATTTATTAACAAAAAAAAAAAACATAATAATAATAATATATATATAATATATATATATATATATATATCTATATATATTATACTATATATATAATATATATCTATTATATATATATATATATTATATATACTGTATATACTTTGATAAACTTTTATGTATATACTTGCTACCTTATATAGTCCAGTACACTGTAGAGTCCTTTTTTGAGAGGTCTGGGTTAAGAATTTAGTTTAATCATCTCATTAATGATTATTAACAGTATTACTGCTGTATTATTATGATCTGCAGTTTAATTAAATAAAAAAGCAGCCATCCATATGAGAAACATGAAATGGAGATCAAGAGTCAACAGCCACAGCTAATTATGTTAGCATCACAGAACTGTATCCTGTAAATATCCTCACAAAATCATCACAGCTGAAGTTCAGAACACCTTCCAGATTTGAACAAACCAAACATAAATAACATAAATTATATTTATGAATCAATTATTTATTCATTAATATTTAAAAGGTAATTAAAACATGAGCAAACTGACTTGATGTTGCTTAAATGTTAAGTTTTTCTCAAATTTGTAAAATAAATAATAATACAATTTATAATAATTAAAAAAATGTCTATGGGAGAAACAAAGGTTGCATTTTATGTGCATTTTTGTATGCAACAAAGGCACATATTTTTTTTAATGATGGATTATTCCTGTCTCAAGAACTGAACACTTTAGACATTCAGAACAAGGTTTTACCAAAAAAGTGATGCAAAACAATCTAGACTGAATAAATACACACCACTTTTAAGACTAAAAAAAAGTTTATTGTTGTAGATTTTAAAGAGGACCAGGTGCTGAATCGATAGGCAGAGGAGTGTACATAAAAACACACAAAAATTCTCCCTTGCTTCCATTAAAGTCTAATGTGTGCTGTTCTCAGAGCAGTATTAAGGCGCTACAACCTGGTTTTATATTAAAGTTTTGTGAGTCATGCCTCCCTGGGACCACTCTCCCTATGCAACCCCAAAAATGGGTCCGTTTTTGGGAATGATAAGCAGTGGAGTACAGAAAAAGCTCCATGCCATTCAACTTAGTGCTGTCAAATGATTAATCGCGATTAATCACATCCAAAATAAAAGTTTTTGTTTACAGCCTACTATATGTATGTGTTACTGTGTATATTTATTATGTGTAGATTACGAAAATACCTAACACATACAGCAGTAAATATTTTGAAAATATTACATGTATATAGACAATTTTATATATTATATTCTTTTATTTTATATATATATCAAATATAGTTAATATATAAACCCCCCCCATAAACAGACACTTTTCGTTAAATGTATATCATGCATGTGGTTGTTTTAATATATATATACATAATAAATATACCCAGCCTGTGAACACGCAGAGAATATTATATGTAAACAAAACTTTTATTGTTGGATGTGACTATAATCGTGCTGTGATTAATCATCATTTGACAGCACTAATATCAAATAGGTATTAAAAGCCTTCATAATACATAGATAGTCGTATATCTAGTACACATATAATCATTTCAGCTTACACAATACCAATTGTCCTCTGCAATGGGTTGTCTTGCTGTTAAGAATTTAACATCAGCAAGCATGTAAAGTTTCATATCTGCATTTTGTTCACCCAAATGGATTCGACCCAAAAACTGTAACTTACTGTAGACATGTATGAACAGATAACAACAGAGAATTTAGCACGCTTCGTATTTCATACTGGGCTGCTGGGCCTACCATTTTTCAAGCTCTTTACTCACTCACAGAGTATTACCATCTCTCACTGTGGTTTGGCTTCAAAGGAAATAAAAGTTGCTTAATACAATGAATCATCAACTCAACATATGAAGTGACATGGAATGATACTAGATGAGTTTCTTAAATGCAACAGTAGTTATGTCATGATGCTCTGTGAAGGTTGAGCATGCATAAGGCTCTCGTTCTTGGAGTTTACATAGAGCCCTTGTGTTTTGTTAACACATGATAAGGGACCACAAAATGACTTTGAAAAACAGCCCAGGGGGGAGGTATTTTACATGACAGCTCAGCGAAAACATGAGGTATCAACCGTGCTCTGCTTGCATGTCAAAAAAACATTTGGATGTATTAATAAGGGAATAGCAATACATGCTTACTATGTGATCTCCACTAAAGAAACAGAAAAGTATGTGAAATAGTCTGTAATACCAATGCTAATCTATATATATATATATATATATAAATATATTATATATATATATATATATATATATATATAGATATATATATATATATATATATTTATAGATCTCATATGATCCCGGAACATGTTTTATTTTACCCATTTAAAATATTATATTATAAATAAACTAATGTTTTTCTTCTTTTCTATTTAATTTTTATTTTTGTAATTCCATTTTTCATTCATTCATTTATCATGGCAGTCTTTAAAGTGCAAGAAAAAGGATCAACAGACATTTATTTAAACCACAATTTATTATATGTTTAGAAATTCCTCCTAAACAGCATAAAAATCAAACCATAAGCCGGGCCACACACTGCTTTATACAGTAAGAATAAAAGTCAAACCACAGAGGAGAGAACAAAGGGGAACGAGGGCATGCATTTCCATGACCCTGAGGAAGTTTATGACCCTTGAATGGAGGTCAAACATCATGACATAAAACACTGTAGAAATAATAAGAACCTAAACAATAAAAAAAATGGAGGGTAGGGGAGATGCAACAAGCCTTTCCATTTCTGAGACACCCTGTGCTTATATCTGAGCTGTGAACTCAAGTCAACTGAGGAGCGAGTCAGGGCTTGGCTGATGATGTAAGATAAGTCACTCTATGGAAAAGTGCTGACACAATGTTAATTACGAAGAGGACCAGAAAAAAAAGGAAAAGGTATGGGAAATAGTCTGTAATATGCAATGCTAATATATAATGATCCTGACATGTTTTATTTGACCATTTAATATTTAATATATAAATAAAATGTTTGTCTTCTTTCTATTTAATTTTTATTTATGTAATCTACATTTTCATTCTTTCATCTATCACGGCAGTCTTAAAGTCAAGAAAAGGATCAAAAACCATTATTAAACAATTTATATAATATATGATATATTATAGCTAAATAATGAGATTAGGACTGCTGAATGGTTATTCTGAAGTATAAGCATAGTATGACGTTACAGATGGCATTGTTTACAAGTGTTTCCGCAGTTTGAAACACTGAATGAGTGTGAGTAATTAATGAGACATTTCAGTACATACGTGTTACTTCGACTTCTTAACAAGTGATGTGATCACACAAAACAAATCAGGAAAGAGAAAAGCCATTAGAACACATAATTTTTGCTGTTTTAGCACAGTGTGGAAGCGCGGGAGTAAGACTAGTATGGTAGTATGCCATTCCAAACATTGCCATAGTCCATGGTTCAAGCTGACTTAACTGAACAATTATCAAGGTACGACCACGAAGTGGCCAATCAGGAAGGGTACAATTTTTTTTCTGCCATACCAGCAACAAAACTCCTGTCAGCTGTTTTCTTTGGAATCCTGTCACAAAGCAATGCGCTCTATTTGTGGAAACAGGCCATATTCAGTTTTCATTCAAATTTGGTCTCTCAATCATTAAACTTCCAAAAATCATTTCATCCAGTGTGAATAAAATAAACAGGAGATGTGGTATAATCACTGCAAACAGAGATGCTAAACAAAACATTCATTAATGTGATGTAGGGACCAACTAATGCACAACAGATCCAGCGCCTTGAACACAGGTTCAACATTTAATACCCAGAGGTAATGGAAAAAGAGACAGACAGAAGAGGGTGGAGGAATACATGAATAGCGCTGATCAAATCTGGTTCCATAAACTGCATTCGTTTTTCATGATAGATAAAAAGATTTAAAAAAAAAAAATAAAAAAAACAATATTAAATGCCCCCCCCCCCCCCCCACACACACACACTTTATGGCTCACCAAAAGCAGGAGGATTTCATTCGGATGACCATTTCAAGTATCAACATGGCAGGAGGTTTGACACCATTGATGGTATGTCAAGTGTAAGAGTTTCAACAGGTGGTCTGGGAGATTTTAATTACGTGACCCAAAGCAGCTGCACTACCATTTCCGCTCAGCTCCAATCCATCTTCAGAGAAAAAGACGAGAGGAGGGATGGTAGGGAAACAGTATTCTGTATCAAACCCGTCTTGCATGGACGAGCCGTCGACAGGAAAAATCACGAAGGGCGACGGGGGACTTAACTACAAGAAAAAGAAAAGAAAAAAGGACGGAGGAAAAGAGGAGGAAATCTTACCGATGGCAAAGATGCACTCACACCTAACATTAATTGATGATTACAGGGTCCAAACTGAGATAATGTGGTCTCTGTTTATTATCATTTCAAAGTGTGTGATTTTCTCCAATGTTACCCTGTTTACCCATTTAGCATGAGTAAATGATTTAACAACATTTAATTGGCATAGAACAGCCATGAAACTTCGTCCAGACAAAACCTCCTCCAGAGAACCAGAACTGGGGTAAGAGCCTTGCTCAAGGGGCACAATGGTGCTTCTCCTTTGAAAGTGACAAGTGACCCCTGTGAACTGAACTCGCAACCTTCTGGTTCCAAGCCCCTGAGAGTGATAAACCCCTATAAACTCCACCACCCACAGACTTTCACACCTGTACTGAATTAAAAAAATGTTCTCCGGGAGGCAAGACATCAGCCAGACACGTCAAAGTAAAAGGAAGCTTCACACCAAACGCGAAAGCAGCCTTTCCTGAATGAAAGGCCCGACCGGGGCAAATCCACGACCTTTGTACATAAGCGGGCCATGCACATCTGCAAATACCGGTGTCTCTCCTGGCTGCAGAGCGATTGCAGCACCACACGCATTGGGACATTCCACAGAAAATCACAGACTACAACCGACACAGACCATGGGCGAACCATCTTCAATAATAGATAAAAATTCCGCGATGAAACCACAAACAAATCATTGTACACACATCATATATCCGAGCCTACCTCGTGACTTGATGGCTGTAAACAACTCATTATTGATCTTCTAAAAACCATTGCGCGTTCCTTTTTATAATATGGATTACTATAGCAAATTTTATTAATTCATAACCTATGTCTATTTAGAATTTTTACTGTTATTGAAGTATTGATGTGTGTCGAAATGTTGTTGTTGAGGACACATTTGTCATACAAAAATTTTGGGGTCCGTAAAATTTTTTCAGTCATCTTTCATATTAATTTATTTATTCATGCCAAGGGATGCATTAAATCGATCACAATACACCAGTAAATACATTTACAATGTTACAAACGAATTTCTATTTCAAACTAAAACGCTGATTTCTTTAAACTTGTCATTCATCACAGAACCCTGAAAAAACAAAAGTATCATTAGTTCACACACATTACTGTAACACAACCTCAACGATCTACAACGCGTAATAACTTAGTGCGCTTGGACCCCACATCAGCACATGGATTCACGAAGGATCATGTGACCACTGTATGTCGGGATTAAGTAATGCCTGACCTTGAGAAATACAGCTTTGGCATCAACAGAACTAAATTACATTTTAAAAATTTGCCAAAAAAATAAGAAACACTGTTATTTTAAACGCAAAAATAATTTCACATCTTTTTACTGTATTTTTAATTTTAAATAAATGGGCAGCTTTCAAGCGGCATAAGAGTCTTCTTGAAAAACATAATAATGTTTAAAAAATTACTTTCTTGACCCCAAAACTTTTGGACCATAGTGTAGGTTTACATGGTGTTGAAAAAAAACGCTTAAAAACTTGGAATTCCTCCGAAACAGCATTAAACTCAACCATTATGCCTGGGTCACACACTGCCTTATACATTTAAAGGTTCAAAAAGCAGAGAGGCGAACAATAGGGAACGAGGGCATGCATTTTACTGACCCTGAAGGAGTTTCTGCCCCTCTGCATGGAGTGTCAAACATAATGACATACACACTGTAGAAACACAATAGAAACCATAAACAATAAAAAAAAAATAGGAGAAAGCACTTTCCATTCTTCTGCCCTCTGCCGTTTATTAGAGACTGTGAAACACAAGTCACGAGGAAGCGACGTCATTGGCTTGACTGAGTATGTAAAGAAGGACAGCTCTATGGAACAGTGCTGCCACCAATGTTAATTAAAAGAGGGCAGCAGGGAAAAACATATCAAAACATCTCGTCAGGAAAAGAACAAGATTAGTTGAACTCAAATACCCACAAAAACAATATTAGATTCACCCAAAAATAAAGGACTAAAGTTCAAGTTGTAACCACAAAGTTAGATTCGGAGCACGCCGATACTCTGCCCGCTGTCTGATCGTGACGGGTTTACGCGAGATTAGGACGGCAGCACGGATAATAGGCTTTATCTGTATACTAAAGCGAGAAAAAAAGTAAATCCTCTCATCTAAAAATGTCTCTGTTGCGGAACAGGTCAAGAGAAAATGAGCAACAGGGTTGGTTGGTATTTTGTGAGCAAACTATTGCAGACCACATTCTTTCACCAAACAAACGCAAGCAGGCTTGTTATGGTAGCTTTATGTGGCTAACCTTCCCCTTCAGTCAGTGGTATAAAAAAAGACACAAAACACTCATTTTGGGCGGGAAAAAAGAGGAGAGTTTGAGCTGCTGAACTAACAAGCAAAACACTTGAGAGAAAAAAACTAGTAGAGACAGGGAAACATATCAAATTTGCTTATGCGTTTACTAACAACTTTTTGTCTAAAGCACTTTGTAGTTTCTTATTTTCTTTCTTTTTTCAAGGGGATTCCCAGTTTGGAAAATGGTGTGTGAGTGTGGGTAGCCACCCTGTCAGGTTTGTACTCTAGGAAACAGAAATTGCGTAAGCACAGGAGCAACAGGTGTGTTTCTGATGGAGCTGCTAAAATCACATTCCCATCTGCTTCATTCATTAGTCAGCAAGGCTCATCAGACACACCAAGACGTTTTCAAATGCCAACGTGTTGGACGCAGGTGCTGACGATAATATTGAGGGGGCCATTTCGTCATCAAGTCAGAAATCCATCACATTCCCTAGAAAAGATGAAAAGTTTACATTGTTGCACTTGCTAAATTGGATTTGCACTAAAAGAAAAAGACACAACACTCCCAAACAAGTACCCAACTTCCAAAAATCTTAAACCAATTGACCATGCGGCTTCTTATTCAAACCTAATTACAAGAGTAATCCAATATAGTATTGTTCGAGGAGACAAACCCACAAAAAAAAGATAATTAGACTATAAAATATAATATTATAATTTTAAAATATTATAAAACAATCAAACTCTTTTTTTATCAAATGTAACTTATTTCTATGATGGCAAAGCAGCCAGGCTTCATTGTCACATGATTCTTCAGAAACCATTCTGATATCTTTATTTGCTCAAGAAACATTTCTTATAACACTGAAAGCAGTGTCTTTACTTTAACTTTTGAGCAATTTAATGCATCCTTGATAAATAAATATCAATTCCATATATATCTATCATACTTCACTAAACTTGAGTAAACTGAATGGTAGTGTATATCAAGTTAAAATGTATGCCAAATGCTATGCCAAATATCTTTTTTGGAAGAATACTTTAAATTATGGGTGGTCGATATGGCAAAAATACCATATTACGAGTTTTTTTTGTTGGGGAATATCAATTTTTGTTTTTTTCATAATTATTTTTTGTTGTTTTTTTTTTTCATTTTGCAAGTTGTCTGAGCAGTACAGCCAAACTAATTTCCCTGTTTTAAAAACAAAGCCTTACAAGGTAACAAAATCTAAAATAAAAAAGAATGGCAGACATTTAGGTCAAAGTGCATGAAGATAAAAATCTTTGTCATTGTTTTATCTTTGTTATTAAAAAATAAGAACAAATATACACATTACAAATACACATAATATACAAATAAAACAAACAGTGCTTTATTTTTCAGGTACAGTAGGTGTATTTAGCAGTAGCATTCAAGAAATTGAATGAACAGTTTTTATGATGTATACGCTTTTATTGGAGATCTTTTGGATTATTGAAAAATAACACCCATTCACTGCCATCATAAAGCTTGGAAGAGCCAGCATATTTTTTAATATGACTCTGATTGGATTAGTCTGAAGAAAGTCATATAAACCTAGGATGCCTTGAGGATAAGAAAATCATGGGGTGTTGTTGTTGTTGTTTTCTTCTGATGGTGGAGATATAAAAATTTTATATGTGTAAATATATACTACTTTTTTTCATAAAAGTCATTCACATGTATTTGCCAGACCATAAGTGCACATCTCTGAGAAAAGACAGAGAAAGAGAGAGAGAGAGAGAGAGAGAGAGAGAGACATGTCTTCTCCCAGGCCTGGGTAGAGAGATAAGGTTAGACTAGAAAGTAGCGTTTACAATCTCCTTTGTACAGTCATCTTCACTCCATAAACAGAGCATGTGTGCATGCTAGGGCTTATGGAAAACTCTGATAAACTCTACTTTTTATCAATATTACTTTCTCATCTGAGACTTCTTTCACACATTTATTAATTTCATACTCTTTGAGTGACAGCTGGCTGGCAAGATTCATTCCAAGCCAATTTCACAGAGACAGGAGAACTTTACAGGCATAGAAATACAATGAGACAATGAGAATTCAAGTGACAACTATAACTAAAAGTTATATTTTAAATTATTATATTTACTTAAAGAAGAAGAGACCTTGCAGACTGAAGACAGTTAATGTGTCCCATGGCTGACTGTCGCCTGCAGGCCTGGCTGCTATATTCTAAAATCAAACGGTGCCTTAATCCTGTTCTGTGAGGCTTAAAAATAGTGTGCGCTCAACTAGACACCACAGTTACCGTGCTGTTCCAAACTGAAACTCCTGAATGGCCTCTAAGGGTATGACTGTCCTTGTCATGAATCCAAGTGAACACTTACGTCCAACGCCTCGGCTAGACCTTGGGTTAAACTCTCACATGGCATTGAGGGAGGCTGAAGTGATGTTTAATTAGGTTTTCCAGAAAGAAAAAAAAAAAAAAATTTAAAAAGTTATAACAAGGAAACTCTAGATAGAAAGAATCATTAGCCGTGTTATTCAGTATCCTGGCAAGAACAGAATTTCTCAGATACAAGAATAACAATGTCATAGTAACATCAATATAGTACAGATTCAGGGTAATAATTATTAGTGTCATATATTCTATTGTCTTTGACTATAGCTAGGGCTGGGCGATAATTCAATAATGATAAATATCCCGATATAATTTTCCTAGATAAAACGAGTTCAATAAATGTTCGATATAATATTTATGCGCCAAAGAACGAAATGAGCACGAATCATTTGAATCATGCCAAACAGCCCATTTATCCGCTCGGATCAAAGTTCAAACTCTTTTAGCTCACTAGAGCAGATGTGTTTACTCGGTCACGCGAGCACTAAACAGTGTGAAGCACTTGAATTTTTAGATGTGAACAAATGTGTCTGTGTTTTTTAAAGTTTTTTTTTACAGTATGCACTGTGTGCATTGATACAGTCTGTAGGTTTTTCAATCTATAAATCGCCATCATTTACTATGGATTTACTGTAGTAACACTCACTGCACCATGATATTGTGGCAGAAATTTGGGATATTCACACTGAATTTTATTACAGGAGTAATGATATATAATTGCAGTATGTATACTTAAAAACCACATAGTTATATTTTTACCATGATATTGAGGTGCTATATGTGTGGTTTTAACTGTGTTTATCATGATTTAAATGTATATGCTACTATAGGAGACCAATGCTTAATTAACCCTAACCCTAATTAAAAAATAAATAAATAAAAACTTAGTCAGAATAAATTTAACCATATGAAACTGAGGTTGCTGCAATTTTTACAGATGTTAATGATTTTAATAAGGAACAAAAATTTACCTCTGCATCCTAACTCAAGCTAGCATCAAATGTGCATTTCTAAGAGACCTTAAGTGATATTATTATTATTATTATTAATATTATCAGGCAACCCAAACCTGTATTTTTTTTATTTTTTTTAAACAATATATCACTCATTAGAACATGCAGAAACTAAGAAATTAGTTTTTCTATTTAGATATTTATTCTGTTAAGGAAAATTAATGGTCTGGTTTCTACAACTTTCACTTTGGAGCAGAAATCTGGCTTTAAACTTGAAAGAAATAAAGATTTGATATTTATCATGACAAATATCGATATCGACTGATACAAAAAAAATTATTAAATTATATAAAGGCTATAGTTAGGGCTGGGCGATATGGGATTTTTTTTTTTTTTTTGCCATATCGCCCAGCCGTAATAGCCTTTATATACCAATCTTAGAGATTATATGGTCGGAAACATATTATAATCTATATTAAAGGGTTTGTTCACCCAAAAATGAAAATTCTGTCATTAATTACCCTCTCTCAAGTCGTTCCAAATTCGTAACTCAAATTAAGATATTTTTGAAGTATCCAAGAGCTCTATGATCCTCCAAAGACAGCAACACAACTTCCACGTTCATGGCCCAGAAAGGTATTCAGGACATTGTTAAAATAGTCCATGTGACATCAGTGGTTCAACCGTAATGTTATGAAGCTACGAGAATACTTTCTGTGTGCAAAGAAATCAAAAACAATTATTTTACTTAAGCATTCAGTCTTCGATGCACGTTCATGAGAGTACCAGGACACATGCATGTGATCCTCGATGCACTGCGGCTTGTTTACAAGCAGAGGAATGCACACGCATGTGTGGTGGTACTCACGTGAATGCGCGACTTTACAAGTTTTTTTTTTTTCCTGTTCATCAAGAATCCTGAAAAATGTTTACGTTTTCCACAAAATTATAAAGCAGCACAACTGTTCTCAACATTGATAAGAAATTTTTCTTGAGCAGCATTTCATGATATTAGAATGATTTCTGAAGGATCATGTGACATTGAAGACTGGATTAATAGCTGCTGAAAATTCAGCTTTGCAATCACAGGAATAAATTACATACATAAGTGATGACAAAAAAAAAAATCTCCAGAGCGATATGGGATTGTTTTTGTTTGACATAATGATTGGTGGCAGTAAAGAAGCCATAAGTTCTCTTTCACTGCCCTAGCAGGCTTGACATTCATGAGTGGATGTGTTCTTCACGGATCAGAGGAATGTCTCATACACAACCTGACAGTCTCACAACTATAGCTGTCTGAAAAACACAGGGCTTCCATCTAACCATTTTGCTGTCACAAAGAGGTGCAGAACAAGAGCAACTACTGATAAATGCAGATTAGAACTACTGTTCTATGTTGTTTCATTCAGGGACTAGGCTTCACTGTACACAAAAACTTTGGAGGTACTATAAAAAAAATGACATAAAAAGATTAAGGTTAATCCGTAATTTAAAAGAAAATGTAAGAATAGACACAACAAATAAATAAATAAAAGCGATGACATGCTGAAATCTCAAGGTCAAGGGTCACTGCCTAAACAAAAGCTTTCAAGACTATGCATTGTGTGTTAAACAGACTTACAATGAATGAATGTCTGCAAAAATTACACAGACTATTGCATCATAAATCGTGCTGAAAGAATAAAAGCCATTAATTACTCTCAGATGCACTGCACCGATTTAAACGGGGTTGTGGTTTGGGTTCTGTTTGTTTGATTCAAGCTCAGCTTTCATGCGATGAGGAAAAATTTCCAAGTTTCTGTCTCCCTCTCCCATATCTGAGTTTAATTAGCAAGAGTTTACACTCCATCCATATCCATAACCTCATTCATAATGATGATTTAAACACACTCAAAAGAACACAGAACATTTGGCTTTCACTTTTTATCCCAAGGCTGTCTTCCCACTAAACCTCATTATAACACCAGCACAAACGCTGTGAATGGCTTTTTCCAGCTACTGCCCATAAATGGACTGTAATTGTGCTGAAAAGGCCACTGGGAGATCGAGCTCTTGTTTAAGAATCAGTAAAGCAGAGGATGACGGAAACTCGCCTGGTCACCTTATCATCTAATCTTTTGTCATGAGGATGACGGAACATTCTCAAGGCAAAAGCTTGATTACATCAAAATACATCAATTAACATCCAAAAGCATCCACTTTAAAACAGGATGTGCAGGTTTGTCATTGATGCTTAAGTGTTGGCACATGGACTTCAGGTTACGTCAAAGTGACAGCAAGAACACCGATCATATATCTGAATTGTGAATATCTCATCAGTGTTCTGTCAGCAACATTCTCTCCTGGCTTTGCTGACTGAAGTGAGCACAACTGCAAAAAAAACATGGCAAGACTGTCGACCCTGTCTATTTCTTTAGCTGTTGTTTTTACTCCTCATAACACTCAATTAGACACTGGGGTTCAAGTGGGGTAATATGCAGATAATATCCTTTGTCAGTCATTTGACCATCACATGTAACACACAGACTTTGATACTTTCGAACTACTTCACCTAACACACACAACATAACACTAGTTTTAGGTTCAGTAAGTTTTCTCTAATGCTTTTGAAAGAAGACTTTTATGCTCATTAAGGCTGCATTTATTTGATCAAAAAATACAGTAAAAAAACAGTAATATTGTGAAATACTATTATATTTTGAAATAAAGGTTTTCTCTTTTCAAATATTTGAAAATGCAATTTATTCCTATGATGACAACGCTGAATTTTCATCAGTCATCAATAAATAAACTAGCATATTTATTGCATTTATTAACTTTTGTTAATATTAATGTTAGTTTACAGTGCATTAAATAATGTTGATAGATACAACAATTATCTTAAATACATGAAGTAAACTAAATGTTGAGATTAACATTAAGTAAGATGAATAAATACTGTAGAATTATGGTTCATTATAAGTTTACTAATGTAGTTTAATGTTGTTAACAAATTTAACATTTGGTTGTAAAATTGTGTCATTAGATGTTAATTGATGTCAAGAATTGATTTCTTATTATTATCAATTTTGAAAAAAGTTGTACTGCTTAATATTTTCATGGAAACCAAAATTCCCTTTTTCAAGATTCTTTGATGAATAGAATGTGAAAAAGAACAGCATTTATTTGAAATATATATATTATTTTCTAACAATTTAAGTCTTTACTGTTGCTTTTGATTAACTGAATGTATCCTACCTAAATAAAAATATTTTCTTGGAAAATAAAAATACTGATCCCAATCTCTTGAATGATAGTGTAGGTAAGTAAATATGGCATAACAACACCATATAGTCAGAGCTAACAGAGAAGGTCTAGATTATGAATTGAAATTGACAGTGATAAACTCTATATTTTAAGGTGTGGTGTGTGTTGATGATGAAATGTAATGTATTGTATTCACTTGATTCCAAATATAACAGGAGTGGAAATGTAGGATCAATTTATTGTGTTTTCTCTCTCTCTCTCTCTCTCTCTCACACACCACACACTCTAAAGATTTACCCAATGTAAACATATGACCATAAACACATAGATGGAAGACCAATAAAATCAATCAACCCTGCAAGGGATTTATACACAGCAAGTATAGCATCACTTACGATGAGCAAAATACTTCTGAATATATGGATTTTCTTTTAAAATGATCAAAATCATTTTTAGACCACAAAAAGAAGGAGCAATGCAACAATAAAGACTAAAGCGGTCTTAAATGTCAAATGTACTTCATTCTTTTATCCTGAATTGATTTCCCACTGTGATGCTCATGAAGGATCATAGACTACAGCCACAAAAATACCTTCAGCTATTTTGGCCACAATACTGGAAGATGAATGAACAAATGTGATCTTGAAAATAAAACTCAGTGAAGGACACATTCCAACAGGCGGTTTAAAAATGCAGGGGATGGCAAAAACAAAGACTAACAGTGAAAATCAAAAAAAAGTCTTTCAGCCATCCTCTCCGACAGTGATGTCCCAAGGGAGAGGAAAACAAACAACCTAGCACAGATAAGACAAGATTCTTCTTCTATCTGGTCCTTTCCACCTATACAATCCAATCAGGGCTTACTGTAAAAGCAGAGACAAGCTGTCTGAAGTCTTTTAAAACCAAGCTGCTCTGAAGAAGGTAGTACATATGCATCAACAAAATTTTCCTTGACCCTTTGAATCCAAACATGTCAGCCACCATAAATATATTTTAAACATTTATTAAAAGCCATATTCATTTCGGTTATTAAAATGAAAAAAAAAAAAAAAAAGCATGCAAATGAAGGAGTTATACATCTTCTGACTATGTTCAAGCACTGTTCAATCTGCTGTGAAAGAAAAGACCGAACTCTGACTCACAATGGTATTCAGAACACTCTTGGTCAGGATAAAGCTATAATTGTGGGCACCTTTCAGAATTTTACAGTCAAATTGAATGGATTTGCATTGGTGATTTCATTCTGTCAGAGCACTGGGCTGACAGACGGCAGAGCGTTCTTACTCTAGGCATAACCGTGTAAGCTGATGAATACAGATGAGCCGATATGAAAGTATATCTTACATATCATGCCCTCATATCCTCCATCACAGACAGACATACAGATACAGGTTTCACACTGATGATGAAATTCAAATTCTGTTCAATTCATTCTGCATTATTATAATTTATGTACCAAAGACTAAAGAACTGAACTAATTTTTAAGCATTGCACAATCATCATTATTTCTTTATTATTTTCATCTGTTTGCTATATGATCTCTTTTTTGTTTTTGTATGATTAAATTTTTCTTTTACAATTTTGATGACTCACACTAATGTTCAAAAGTTTGGGGTCAGTAATATATTATATATATATCATATATATATATATATATATATAGCTACTATATATATATATATAGGACTGGGTGACACTTGTGACACTGAAGATGGGAGTAAACTAATGAGTGCTGAGAATTCAGCTTTGCTACCACAGGAATAAATTAAAAACAAATGCAGCCTTGGTCAGCATAAGTGACTTCTGTATATCGTTATTATTACACATATTGTATAATATATTCCATTTACTTTGACTGCAAATAAATTAAATAATAATGGCAATAATTTTGGTTATTTTAAGATTATGTATTAATTCATAGAAATAATTTAATTAAAAAATTTTTTTTTCGAGATTCAACTATAATAGTAGGCTTAAGGCAAAACCTTTTACTTACAGCTGTTTTAATCAAACACAAGAATGCATTACTGCAAATGGAGTGAAACAGTAGGCGTAAAAGGCAGAATGTTTAGAATGGGTGGAAAAGAGTGAGAGAAAGGAGGGTGGAGACAGCTCGGGTGGGCGCAGCTGAGGTGGTTAAATGTGTTCCACATGTTTGTAAAAAAGTCAGAGGCTTTTCCAGCCAGTGGGCAGATGAATGGTTGGAAAGGGGGTCGGAGAAAAAGGAGTAGCCCTACTCAATCAGCTCCCTCCCTGCCTGCCATCGCTCTCTCTTCCTCCTGCTCCACTTCCTCCACTCGTGCTCCGTTGCTGCCCTTTTCACCTCAGAGGTAACACACATCCTCACACACACACACCAAGAGCTCCAGTTACCCCAGCCGGTCTGCACAGACAGCCTCTGTGTTTTAGGGAAGTTTTCCAGGCAGGCTATGACTACAAAAGCCAATAGAGGCACTGCAGAAAGACCGTATTTTTAGCTATGGGGTCAGGATCCTTTTGTGTATATTATAAAAGGAATCACCTGGATTCATTCTGAATGTAAAACCTGGCACCACCTAAAATTAATTTGTGCTGATGAATGAATGGAAAGTTCTGACCAAAAACAGACATATCTACTGGGGCAGATGAAGCAAACCAAAGCCCAGCAGGACAGTTAAGTTCATTATGAGTCTCACAGGTGTTTACAGCAGGGATTCTCCATTTTTAATGAGAGGGAAAGCTTCTACGAGGAAGCAAACAATCTGGGGAGATACTTACCTTGGATATCCTAATAATGTGTTTTATTACCTTCAAACTAGTATCCACACAATAACAGAAAATTACACTCTTCATATGTAGTATTCACTTTCATACCAGTGTAATTTTGTCAAATTCATAAGATCTGGGTCTGGATTCATGAAAATATTCCTAAGTAACAAGAAAGAAATTCTAATAAGTGTAATTCTTGAGAAGTTCTTCAGAAGAAGAAAATGACAGGCTTTGGTGTTATCTGTCTGAATTGTGGTTCATGTTGAAGACTCACTGATCAACTTCAGAGTACTGGTGCATCCAGAGTATTAGTATTATGTATTATGTGTAGCTATTGTAATGTTTATTTGATGCAACCCAACAAATTAATTGAACATCTTACTTTTCGGGATTTAAGACAGGTCGGAGGATATCCTTACTGTAAGGGGTTATTTACAATGATTTTTAAGAACATTCTTTTCAGGAATTCTAATATTTTCTTAAGTTTTGTCTTTAGAACCATCTTTGAAAAAAAAAAAAAAAAAAGAACATTATCAAGATTTTTTTTTTTTTGGGGGGGGGGGGGTGCAAATATTCTTAAATGTATACTTAAGTTACAAATAAGCAGAAAAAAATCAATTATAAAATAATTTTTGGCAAAATATATTATATTTTACCCAAGTTGTGAGTCTAAATTGAAACCAATAAGATAGAAAGAATGTTTTTAAGGAAAAAACAAAAACAGTCCACAAACAAATGGCTCTTATGGGTCATTCAAAGAGACTCAAACAAATTAGTTCCTGGTTTGACAAATGACTGAATGAACTCACTGAATCCACCAGACGAGTTTCCTGAACCATCATCTGACTCATTTACTGAACATCCACTTATTACTTTCAGTGTCTGTTTCAAAATGAAGCTTTGTGTATTTAAAGGGATAGTTCACCCAAAAATGAAAATTCTATCATCATTTACTCACCCTCATGTCGTTTCAAACCTGTATGAGTTGCTTTCTTATGTTGAACATAAAAGAAGATATTTTGAAGATTGCTGGTAATCAAACATTTGGTGGTTCCCACTGATTTCCATAGTAGGAAAAGAAATACTATGGAAGTCAATGGGAACCACCAACTGTTTGATTACCAGCAATCTTCTTTAATGTTCATGAAAAACAAAATAATTATTAAAATTCACTACAAACAGGTACATATTATCATCAAAATTCACCTAGAATGACCTGTGCTGTCTCTGCTAGGCAGCTCTTTACATCTTAACAACTGGTGTAATGATGTAATCTAACCCAAATAAATATCCTGCTGGTTTATGATACAATGGGAATGCAGAAACAGTGAAAAGTTCATCCTCCTTTACAGTGTGCAAAAACGCATGCAAGTCGGCCAGCCATATTGGCGGCTTTATCTGTTGTCACTTCTGCTGTGGCATATTGCACGTCAACACCCTGCTGTGCTGGGAAACAGAGTCAGAAAATTGTCTTTCAAAAGCATCAGAACAAAAGTAGCTGTGCAATGATAGTAGGATCACAAACTTCTTTTCAGCTCTACATTCTCAGACACTTGAGGGTCATCATATCTTACAGTTTCACTAACTTACCACCAAATCAAGTTTTTCTGCATGTGTGAAAAAGCTTTAGTTTTTCAGCTTGACTCTTTGAATTAGTTCCCAGCCTGGTGCTACAGCTACTCAAAATATTAATAATTGAAGTGGGAACAAATGCACACTTTCAAATTTCATTCCATAGAGACTTTTAACATTTAAAGGAACAGTACACCCAAATATGAAAATTTGCTGGACATTTTCCTCAATCTTAGGCAATCCAAGATATTGATAAGTTTGTATCTTCACCTGAACAAATTCTGAGAAATTTAGTATTATATCACTTGCCCACCAATGGATCCTCTGCAGTGAATGGGTGCCGTCAGAAAGAGAGTCCAAACAGCCGATAAAGACATCACAATAATCTATCAACTAATGCATTGTGAAACAAAAAATTATATAATAATAATAATAATGATAATAATAATAATAATAATAATAATATTATATATATATATATATATATTTAAATATGCACAGATGAAGCACCAGTGGTTTACAAAACAGTCAAAAATGGTGGATTTTGATGTGAGAGGACTTCTTATAGATTATGGACTCATATTTTTGCCAAAAGCAATGGTTTAAAGTTTAAACATCTTAATGATGGATTTGTTTCTTAAAAACACACAGCTTTTCACGTCACAAGATGTTAATTGATTGACTGGAGACGTGTGGATTACATGTAGATTATTGTGATGCTTTTATCAGCAGTTTGGACTTTCATTCTGACGGCACCCATTCACTGCAGAGAACTGGTGAGAACTCCACTGGTGAGCAAGTGATGTAATGCAAAATGTATCCAATTTTGTTCCAATGAAGAAACTATCATCTGCATCTTGGATGAGGGTATGTACATTTTCAGCATATTTAAATTTTTGGGTGAATTAAATACATTGGTAACAAAATGGACATTTCTTTTTTCATTTGAAGCATTGCTTTGCGCCATTAGATGCTAATGTTTTGTAAAATTATTACATGGAATCCATGAATCTGACATTCTACGCTCCAACATTTTTGTATAATGAAAATCTCAAGTCTCCAATAGATCCACACAGAATGCCTCACACAGACAGCATACTGATCCGTCTGCATTATCTGAACCGGAGAGTGGCATGTTTATGGGGAAGTCTGGCTGAAATGAGACTAAATGGCCTGGTCCTTATTTGTCTGACTCATTTTCAAAACATCAGTATACAGTAGACTTGTGCCGGTATTCCGTAATGTGATATATCACGGTAATGAATATGCACGATATTGTTATCTTGGGCACTACTAAATACCGAGAATAATTATATATTACAAATTATTCAGAATTTGGAATTCATTTTAAGAATACTATTCACATCAACTGGTCAAAATTAGACATGTGCCGATATTCGGTAATGCGATGTATCGCGGTAATGAATATGCACGGTATTGTTATCGTGGGCACTTCTAAATACCGAGAATAATTATATATTACAAATTATTCCGAATTTGGAATGCATTTTAAGTATACTTTTCCCATCAAGTGGTCAAAATGCACAACACCGCTGTATGCTGCTTTAAAGACGCGTGTGAGCTCTGATGTAAACAAGCGCATGAGAAGCACATTTGGGAACACGTGACAGACGCGCTGAATGAAAGCACATTCACTCTCTGACAGCAGATGGCGCTAAACTGCAGAAAATGCAGCCCTTACCCTGGAAACCCCATAAATAAAAGTAGCTGCTAGTTTCTAAACATTTAAATAATATAAAATAATATTTATATATTTCCATAAAATTTTTCCATTTTAATCTGGACTACAACATGCCCTAGATATTGTTTGAAAGTGTTTTAATTCTCTATTGTTCATTAACACTTTACATTAGGGCTTCATTAGTTAACAAACTGCCAATGAGAAATTCTTCTGAATATTCATTAATCTTAGGTATTCCAATATTTAATAACACATTGTTAAATTCGAAAGTTGCAACTTTGCTATTAAATGAGCTAACATAAGCTAAGACTTGAATTTTTTAACAGATTAATAACCTCTGTAGCAAATGTAGCTATTGCTCATTGTGAATGTTAATGCATTAACTAAGGTTAACTAATGAGGTCTTATTGTAAAGTGATACCTGTGGGTCTTTAAAGTTCTTTTGCACTTTAATCGGTGTAAAACTTTTATTTTAAATATATTTTTTGTATTGCTTCATTGTATTCAACTGTTTAGTTATTTTTGTTATAAAAAAGTTATTTAACCTGTTATACTGTATTATGACCACTTTTTTGAAACTTAATTTCAATACCGTAATAATATCGCATACCGTGACAAAACATTATCAATTAATCGCAACAGGAAAATTTGATACCGGCATATCCCTAGTCAAAATGCACAACACCGCTGTATGCTGCTTGAAAGACGCGTGTGCGCTCTGATGTAAACAAGCACGCATGAGAAGCACATGGGGGAACACGTGAGAGACACGCTGAATGAAAGCACATTCACTCTCTGACAGCAGATGGCGCTAAACTGCAGACAATGCAGTCCTTACCCTGGAAACCCCATAAATAAAGCAGCTGTGCTACTTTCTAAAACATATTTAAATTATTTTAAATAGCCATTCAGATCTGTGTATTTGCTATGATGTTCAACACAGTGCCAAATACTTAAGTATTAAGACTTAAGTATTTGGCTATTTTAATCTGGACTACAACATGCCTAGATATAGTTTGAAAGTGTTTTGATTTTTTTATTGTTAATTCAGATCTTTACATCAGGGCTTCATTTTTAACATTAGTTAATTCAATGGTTAACATAAACTGCCAATGAAAAAATTTATCTGAACCATTCATTAATCTTAGGTATTCCAATATTTAATAACACGTTTGTTAAAATGTAAAAAGCTAAAAAGCATGAACTAAGACTTGTATTTTTTTTTAACAAAAATTAATAACTTCTGTAGCAAATGTAAGCTATTGCTCATTGTGAATGTTAATGGTTTAACTAATGAGATTGTAAAGTGATACCTATAGGTCTTTATAGCTCTTTTGCACTTTAATCTGTGCAAAACTTTTAACTTTATATATTTTTCTGTATTGCTTTATTTTATTTAAATGTTCAGTTATTTTTGTTATTAGAAAAAAAAGTTATTTAACCTATTATACTATATTATACTATATTTTGAGCACTTTTTTAAACTAAATTTCAATACTGTGATAAAAGCATGAGCAATTAATCGCAACAGGAAAATTTGATACCGGCATATCCCTAGTATACAGACAGATAATGTTTAGGATAGATTTAGGAATAGATATGAAAGTTGTTTAAAGTGGAATAATATTTTACTATATGAATTTTTGTTAAATAAATGCAGCCTTGGTGAGCATAAGAAACTTCTTCTTACTGTTTCAAAAACACCTCCAAACTTCTGAATGGTAGTGTGTAGGAAAGCAAAAAGGCCCATGCACATATTCATCTATCATTCATCTCTCGACTGACAGCCAACAGCTGCAGGTGTCAAAATGTTACGTTAGAAATTTATGGTTATGTATTGGTGTAACTGATAACAGGGCATAATTGTATTTCTCAGAGGGTTCACAGACTAGTTTAAGCCACAGACAATCTTCCTATACCAAATTAACACCATCATTTGGATCAATCTTCATGAGCACCCCATTTACTTAATGCAAACTAACCGGGGGAAACAGATTTGATCTCATTACTGTCATGTAGCCTCTAGCTAAGAATACATGAGCTATGACGTCCAAAATTAGATTCTCACATCTATTCTAATGTGAGTCCCACATAGGGTGAGAGTGAGTCATAGCTGTTCTATTGTTTTAAGCAAGCATGCAGGGTTCTAAAAGAAACGGGTATGATTTAATGTTTTGTTTTGCAGTAGCTGAAGACTAAAATACCTAAAACACAGATGTAAATGCAAAATAACTTTATAAGAGTATTTTCAATATCCACAGAAAACTGAACAGCTATCACTGTAATACTCATTATATTTACACTTACTTACACCTGAAGTGTGATAAACAATTGCTTATTTAATTATATGCAGTTTTCCCCATTCAGTACACATATTATGATATCCTGCATTAAACAGAAAATGCACAGATAACAGCAATGAAGACTTTTCAGAAGAGTTTAAACCTTTCATCTTGCATAGATTCCTCTAGCGAATGCAAAAGAAATACAAATCATTTTAAAATTAACGAGACTTAAAAGGCTGTAGCTAAATCCAAAAAACTGTCATGGTTATAATTAAAGTTTATGGTCTGTATTCATGGAGCTTTATGAACAGTTACAGATCTGAGGTCAAGCTTTCTCCATCTTTCTGTGCATATGAAAGAAAAACACAATAAAGATTCACTATTACTGGCACCTAATTCTTATGAGCAACCTTATGGTTATAGTAATATTGAAAAATTGGATTTATGGGAGCTATACTTCTGAATTCTTAGCCCCAGGCTCTTCCCTGAATTTAATATGTTTTATATATATTAGAGATCCATGGATATTCACCGACAATGACGGCAGCACAGCACTGTTCAACTGAAAACAAAAGTGAGATTGAAATCAAAACGGATTATCCATATCCGCACTATGCGTATGAATAATGCAGCAAATATGGAGAATTTGTGATGAGGATGTGATGATGAAACAGTTTTAGGAGATTTAGGACTACTGACTGGTGGTGATTATATTTGAATGCCATTCTTCTGTGGAACCAGAAGGAAAAAGGCAACAATGTTTAATGTATCGTTTCACCTGCACTTCTGGCATGAAAATTCTGTTATTATTTATACTCACCAAAACATTCTTTTTGTGCAGCAGAGAACAAAAAATAAAATATTTTAAAGAATTTCAGCTGGGTCCAAGGCATTAGGCTTTCACTGTACTATGACTTTCATCTGTATATCTATCTATCTATAATATATATATATATATATATATATATATATATATATATATATATATATATATATATATATAAATAATAATAATATTAATACTAATAATGTTGTACCAACACTGCATGTTTTTTGGCACACAAAAGAACAATGACTTTTATTTTATGGAAGACATATTTTCAAAATATCTTCTTCTGTGTTCCAAAGAAGAAAGAAATTGTTGCCAAATCCTTCTATGTGACTGAGGCTACATCTCTATCTTCTACCCCTAAAAACACTCATTCTCTTTCCGTTTGCCCATCACTCTTCTCTCTTGCAGTTGTGCACACCATCTTTGTTTAGTCTCGGCCTCTCAGAATATGCACACTGCATTATTCTTTCTGAATCGCTAGGGCTGCACACAAAATCATATTCCCTTGAAATTGTAATTGCGATTATTAAATTACGATTATCGACATTTTACTTTGTTGTTTGGATGTCTGCCGGCCTGATGACAAACATTATGAACTAACTGAAAAACCTTTTATAGGCAAATGTCATCAGTTTCTTTAAAATATAAAAAAAGTTGTAAAAATATTATTATATAATGTTATTCCTGGAAGAACCCTTAAGATCGCTAAAAAAAATATCAGTGTCTAGTGAACTTTTGAACGTTAATTGCCAGACAGTAATTTGCATCCATAATTGTAATCGCGAATTAGAAATTCGATTAGATCAAATTCGCCTAAACAAAAGCCTATTCATTCACATTTTCCAAACTCTGCATCACACGTCCAAACTCTGCATCAGAACATTAAAACACTGAATTCACAAGAAGAGTTAGTATATTTGTGTGTGCACATTCTTGTACATGGTGCAAGTGCTTATCTTGAAATCTAACAGAACAACATAAACATATTACAGGCCCATTAACAAGAAAGGACAGAAGGGAATGAAGATTAATATAAATGGAGAGGAGCACTTCATTGGCGGCCTTAAATTTAAACTACAGCCCATTATGTCACCATAATGTTTAGAAATACTACAGACCACCAGGTCATCTGCACACAGACCGCTGTTAATCCAATCTGTCCCCCTTAAGGGAACAAGAGAAAGAGGTTAGCGCAAATTAAAAGGAGGACATTATCTGACAGTTCACACTGATATGCTTTCAGATATATATATATAAAAAAGTGAAACTGCTACACAAACCATTCAAAAAAAAAAAAGTTTCAAATGTGAATTTTTTCTTCATTTCGAGATGAATAAATGTGCAAATCACTATAAACCTCATATACTGAACATCATGCTCACAAAGGTGAAATTCTATTTTCAGAAAATCTATCAGCACTGAAAGAAGTCCTTAATGCTGCTCCTTCATAATTCATCTTTTGACTTGCTGCTAAAAGCAGATCTGGTCATAATTATAAATCAAATTACTTCAAAGGTTAATTTTCTTTCATGCATATGTAACGTTTCTTAAGAGCACTTCAGCAGTTCATTCTCTATGAAAATGAGAGACTAAACTTCCGTTTGCTTGTTTACCTAGCAAATTTTCAGATATTAAATCTCAGAAAAAATGATAATATGTCTTAGAAAGAGTTAAAGCCACTAAGAAATGTCTTAAACAAATGGATAAATGATTATATGAGAAGATCATAAAGACAATGTCACAAGACTCCTCTCTCCACACCACTGTTCTCGACACAAATGCAGTGATGTAGTGAGGCTATATGGGAAAACCAACTGAGAACAACCTTGTTAAGATCTGTGCAAATGCCTGACAACACCCAGATCCCCCATCACTTCTCACATTCAGGAGAAAGTCATCACATGGCCTCTGTTGGCATGAAACTCTATCGACTGTTCTCTAGTGAGCAGTCAGTAAACAAGCGTGGCCTTAGGTACTGACATTAGCTTTGCTGCACCTGAGTGCTGTTTTAAATACAAATGCCACTGAAGTTTTGGAGGTCTGATGCTGGACACAGACCTAACTTATCAATGGATACCAGAGGAAACTGAAAAACCAGTCTGTTTCCTAGTATTTGCATAGGAAATTTAGCATGTAAAAATGTCAACATTAACAACCCCTATTTCCAAAACAGTATATTAATACAGCAGTAGTGGTCAAGCTCTAAATCCACTGATCATTCATCTGCTCAGGGCTCATGATCCCAACCAGCACAGAAATGTATTATAGTCTTTATAAAAACATTAAAAGAGTTCACACACCAGTTTTCAACCAGCTTTGTTTTGTTACAATGTTGGTAGTATAAGTAAATGAACAATGCAAGTTATTTTTCTGTTACCTGCATCAAGTCTTTATTTTTAAAATATGTCATTCAGAGGACTTTTGACATCTCCAGGGCTCTCGTGAAAATGGACAGTCTGATCAAGCCAGCATTATGGTCTGATCAAGCCCGGTGCATTATGGGTGCTGGAGTTTTGCTACTTTTTTCCCGCTCTAGTTGAGGAGCACCGATTTAAAAATCTAAAATGTAATCTAAGTGGTGTAAAAGTAACTTATTTTAGACACCACAAACAGGTAGGAGAATTATTCCCTAAATCCTACAAGTGCCTAGATATCTCCTAAATCAAATGCAAGTGGGTATTAGACATGAAATACTTCTGGGACGACAACATAGCTTGCAAAACAATGCTAGTTAATCAACAATTTTTTAAACAGTATTTTGCTATATCCTTTATAATGACTATGCATTAGGCTATATGACCTCATATTAATTATGAGACTATAGAGTGCTGCAGCTGTGATGTCAAAACCCAGAAGACTAATTTGGATTCCCTTGAGACTTTCCAAGGTTTTTTTTTTTTTTTTTTTAAATGGAATTTTTAAATTAATGAATAAAATAAGGTCTGTGGTAAACAAAACTTGAGGATACTTGGCCATTCGAACTTAAAAATAAAAATTCACATTTTCAGTATTGGTGAATGTCATTTATTTTTAAGAGAAATGTGTTGAAATATCATAAATTTATATTTACCACAGACCTTATTCTACTCATAAAGTAAAAAACACCATTACAAAAACCTATAAAGAAATCTTAAGGGAACCCATGGCTTTTGGCTTTTAATGTCACAGCTGCAGCACTTTATACTGAATATTTGTAATTTTGAAAGAGTCATATCGCATAACTATTCAAATTGAAAAAGCAAGAACAAAAAATGTGTCAAAATGGTAAAAAAAAAAAAAAAAGCTTAGCAAAAAATCGTGATCCATCCATTTGTGAACCACGATTTAAAAATAATAAATAATCATGACAGCCCAATCAGCAAGAAGCTCATTCTACAAAACACACTATGAGCGGGTTTATGCCTGCAAGATTATCAAATAAAAACAGTGTACTCTAGACTGTAATCTGAAAGAGAATAATTAAACACAAGTGATCCAAAACACTGAGCCTGTATGAGCCAGTTGATTCTTCAAACAACTGCTAGAGTAAATCAAAGCCTGTCACTATCTTCTCTATCACACTCACTGCTTGATGAACGCCTCAACGTTAAAGCAATTTCCTGGCCATCAATACACTCAAAAAGATCACTGTATGTTGATCTTTGGTAATGACTTTAGCCTTGCATAGTATGAGAAAGCTTTTGAAGCAAAGATCAATGCACTCTGCACATTGAGGCCATATGCATTTAAGCAATGTCTACGAAATCATATGCATACAATATCGTTCAGTTATATAAACTGGGGGGAATGCCAAAACCTATCACCTTGAAAGCACATTACGTTTTAAAAATCTGTGCAATGAATGAAGAGAACAAAACTGTCTACAAGCTTCCAATAACAGGCAGCATGCTGATAGTCCATATAAAATAATATTTTGTAGCACAAGAATTTTTAAGAAACCAGACATTACTGCTGAACCCAATTTCACATGTGAAATATCAACAGAAATGACCAATTATCGTTTAGCATTTAAGACTCCCACCAAAAATGCACACTTATTACGCACATCAACTGTCTATAGGTTTAAAAGAAGGAAATCAGAAACGTAGCTCAAGGCGTTTAGTCAAATCACAGGCCTTGTGGCCATTTAAACTGTCATGAAACTTAGTCCAATGAAACAGCTTACAATCACTCCCAGCGGTTTCTCGAAATAGCGCGTGAATGAAATCGCCGCAAACTTACGTGAAAACGAAGAATAAAGTAGTGGACCCCACCAGAAGAGTGGCGGCAGTGGACACCGGGATGTATTTGGTGGGTTTAAATCTTTTTACCAACGCTGTTGGGGCATTCTGTAAATCCCACATTCCTCGTTTAGTTTATTTGATCGCTGTCGTTAGATGCGCGCAAACACGAAAACACAAATCCTGCACCGCTTTCAGCGCGAACCGGCTAAACGCTCATTCGCTCCGTCACATACACCGTTAAAATCGTGATCCTTGAAAACGCGATCGGGAATACGAGGTTGAAAATCCCACCCAGCTCAATTCAGCCCACTGCTGAGGGTCACTGCGATGCTTGAAAGGTGGAGCCTCCGCTTCGCAAATAGAGAAGGCGACACACGAGCTCCATCAGTGGGGCCTTGGCGTGTCTTGAGGTTTTGCAAGCGGCGGAAAGAGACTGGGGCTTTTGCTATGGAGCAATCACACTCGGGGTGGTGTTGAGAGACACACACACACGCACCTCTTCTTACTCAAAGGGAAATCGAGAATGAAACCTACCTCATTTTAAAATCATATTATATCAAAACAGAAATTTGAGATTTGGAAGATTAAGTTTGGAGGACACTGCCCACTGCTGCACAACCAACGTTTCAGTGGGTTTGTGATGTGATATGGGCATTGTTTTACCTCTGGTGGCAGATTTGGAGAATTATCCCGTTTCCTCTTGATTTCTTATAAACATTTTTACACGTGTGGTGTAAATATTCACGTGACCAGAACGTGCACTGCTGCTCTTGTAATATTTTTCATCTTTATTTTATCCTTCCTAATTTTTTTTATTTTTTTTTATTCAGTGATGTTTCTTCATATTATGCGTTCATTTAATCGTTGTTCAGACAATAAACTTGACAAAACAACGTTCACGTGAACTAATGAAAAGAAATAAGTGAATGTAACTGAAGGCATTTGTATCGCACAGCTTCCTGTGAACAGCTCACGATCAGCGTTTCACAAAATACCGCGTGGATACAAATGTTACAAGAAGCGCAGTAAGACAGTCATACACTTTCTTGTAACTGACTATAATAAAGTTACTTAATTAGAAACTGGACAAACCACAACGTGCCCAATAACTAATGAAAATAAAAATTTGTATATGCTGCAGTGGAAGCCTACAGCACAGTTAAAGTTAACCTGCCTACTGAACTAAACCTTTTTTTTATGTAAAGTCTCTCGAAAACCTTTACTGAGGTTGTTTAATATGAACGGTATTATGAAGGGAAAACTAATGACAATACTTCTCTTTAGCGGCAGTATTGCTCCTGACTATTTTTAAAGTTCGTGTCTTCATCATTCAACTATGCAAATGTAGGCTTACTGGAAGCTAAAAAACATGATCAGAGGAAATAATTTTGTAACACTGCAACAACTTTCTTTAAAAATATGAGATAAATATCACTACATAAAACATTACTTACATTATTAGTTATAGATTTAGTAATGAATTAATAAAAATGTAACGACACTGTAAGTTCTATGGAGTTTTATATAATTAATTATTTCTTTTTTTACAGACTTTTATTTTGCAATGACGTCTGCTCGAGAACACCGGAAATCCACGCAGATAGATGCGATGCCTTGAGCTGGAGCTGTTAAACATCTGTTGAAAGATTCAGCGAAGAGGTGACATTTTTATCATTTGGCTTTGAATAAATGTTATTTTTTATTTCGTGTTGTTAAGATGAACAATGCCATTTGTTATTGAAACGCAAGAAAGCGTAACTTTTTCTTAGTTTCCACCTCATTGTCACAGTCAACAAAATTGTGCTGTTTTTATTGAT
Source organism: Cyprinus carpio (assembly GCF_018340385.1). NCBI lineage: Eukaryota > Metazoa > Chordata > Actinopteri > Cypriniformes > Cyprinidae > Cyprinus > Cyprinus carpio. The sequence goes on along the minus strand of NC_056576.1, from coordinate 1,641,267 downwards.
CACTGGCTTTTACTAAAATAATTTGCAGATGATGGAAACTGCTGTTGTTTGTCGTGTTGTGTTTAATAAAGATGTTGAGCTCGTTGAACCGGGCAGCAAGAGCGAGTCAGTCATCTTACAGACAGTCAGCAGCATATGTAACGAGCCTAAAATCAAATACAGAAAATCTCTTATTAAATGCAACTGTTGTGAGGAAAATCTCCACCATGACAAAATATGTTCACGGTGTTGTCAACCTCACTGCTTGTTTATCTCTCACGCATTAGTCTGTCAGTGTGGCCGTCTATAGACAGTGAATCTGTCAATCAAAATAGTAACAACTACGACTAAGCATAACATCTCGCAAACCACCATTTAATTATGATTTACAAACAATACAGACAAATAAAATGATTAAATATGTCTTATCAGTTATTATTACTATTGGCCATCTTCCTCAGGGCAAGTCTGTTTCTACCTGGGCAGGTGAAATGGCGTGTGCAAAAGTGCCTTTAGATGAACTGCATGTGACTGAGCCCTTTGGACCACAAGGCAAAGAACGCACCCTACCAGCACTGGTGAGTGAATATTTTACTTTTGTCTTTTTCCTGCATAATTAACTAGAGTACACCTGAACCATCGCTTTAGTCCAGTACTTCTATGGGCTACGTGAAGGATGATGCCACCTTAATGTCTCCCATCAGCACCCTGACCGTAAAGAAGAAAGATGTTTCTTAACCTATAAACCCCCACCTGAGGATGGCACACCTGTGCTGGTGGAGGAGTTTCTGGAGCATGCTCAGTTCATCTCAGAGGATCTGGAGTGGCTGCTGGCCTTACCTCATGACAAGTTCTGGTGTCAGGTTAGACTCTCTCTAAAAAAAAAAAAAAAAAAATTGTTTAGAGAGATTTTAGTAAAATGAAGTTATATTTCTCTTGACAAAGAAAATAAATCTGCTAGTAATGAAGATACAGTGCAGCAAAATAATATTGTTTTTGACCCTTACATTATATAATATCACATGTGGCCAGGCAGTTGTCATATTGTTTCTTTTTTATTCTTTCTCCATTTAGGTGGTGTTTGATGAGTCATTACAGAGGTGTTTGGACTCTTATTTGAGACATGCTCCGCGTGGTTTGGACCCGTCTGGTCTCTCGTCCAGTCCAGCTGTGGCTGACATGCAGAGGAACATTCATCGCTTTGTGTTCATGGTCTTCCTCAGGATGGCTACGCACAAAGAGTCTAAGGTAAACATTAACTCCTGAACTCCGATAAACTCTTTTTAAAATAAATTATATTGTTTAGCTAACTATATTATTTGTTTAAGATTTATAATCATTGTACAGTGTGGGTTTGGACAGGCTATAAATCCTACAGTAGAAACTGTTCAAATGTTTAGGGTCAGTAAGATCACAAAGACTTAAAATGTATGAATAGATTTTAAAATGTAATTTATTCCTATGATGGCAAAGCAGCCATGATGAATAAAAAGTTCAAAAGAACAGCTTTTATTTAAAATATAAATCTTCTGTAACATTATAAAAAAATCTTCACTGTCACTTTTGATCAATTTAATGCATCCTTGCTGAATGAAAGCGTTCATTCATTCCAAAGAAAATTATTACTGACCCCTAATAGTGTAAATGTATGCTAGTGTTTTTTGTATTAAATTGACATTAAATTAATATGATTGCAATATATTTGGTATTCAGTGGGATTCAAAATCGATTAATTTTATTTTTTTCCTCAGGAGAACTTCATAACCCCTGCAGTGTTTTGCAGAGATTATTTACAACAACTACCTATTTGACATTCCCAAAATTCTGGATCTGTGTGTGCTGTTTGGGAAAGGAAATTCCCAACTGCTACATAAAATGATCGGTACACAAAATCTGATAGTGTTATAATACACATATATAATTAGCAAAAAATACATAAATATCTCATGAACCCACCTGATTTTTTTTTTTTTTTATCACTCACAATGGTTTCCATATTTAAAGCTAAAATGTCATACTTTTCACTTTTTCCAGAGAACATTTTTACCCAACAGCCCAGTTATTATGGAGACCTAAATGAGACTATACCTTCAATCATCCAGGTAGTTTATGTTATCATGAGATTCATCAAATTGTGCTGAACTTCCAGAAAATCTGTGTGTGTGTGTGTGTATTTTAGGTGTTTGATATAATATTACAGAAGTGTGGTATTCAGTCAGAGAACACAGGAAACAGTCAACCCCTCAAACTGAATGCAAACAAATGCCAAACTGCCATGACCATGCCAGAGGAGGTAACCAAAACAAAACTTTCTTAACCATTTTTACAAATACAGAAACACGTACTGACCCTACCTTTAATTCACACTGTGTCCTAAAAGGCAGAAATAATATACTTATATTTATAAATGTATTATGTATTACGTAGGAGCTTGCAGACTTGGTTTTGTACATGTGTGATACTTGCACTACTATCCACTCTTTCCTGGACACCTTCCCTGAGGCTTGTTCTACCTTCAAACAACACAACTTTCTTAACAGGTGACAAATACATCCACACTATCCAAACTATGATTCACACAGTGTCCTCAACGGCAGAATTTCATACCTGATATTACTGATACAAAAACAATGAATGAAGGTTATATTTGTGTAGGTTATAATTGTTCTATGGGATGGTAGTTACAGAGATGTTGGTTGCTGTGTAGAAGAGAAATTTCAATAAAAGGTTAGAATGGGAAACTTGACTGACGTGTTCTCTTACAATCAACACATTTTTTTCGTGAATTTATACAGATTGGTTAAACTAGATGCAATCTGTCTCAGTTTACAGGAGGACATGTGGAGACGGATATCTCATTCAAGAAAGAAAATGGTAGAGATTGCTCACCTGTTGCTCCAACACACATGTTTACAGCCCATACTGGAGGGGTGAGGAAAAAAGACATGCTTTAACTTTCACATTAAACAAGCAAAGATGGGAACGAATACCAGATATCTTTGATCTTAAGTTTCATTGATTTTTTTACAGCTCTGAAAACATGGTATCCTACGTAGAAGATCTTCTGCAGAACTTCACGGCTTTCCTTCAGGAGAAAAGGTAAATTATTCAGACATTTCTCAGCAAGGTCATGGTTGTATATGTAATCTATCACAGCCAGTGACTAAATTGCATTCTCCTTGCACTGTTTGTCTTTTTATCTCTCAGATTCCTGGCAGATTATGATGAACAGTTCCCTATAGCGGATGACATCAGTCTCCTACAGCAGGCCTTCCCACATTTGTATCCTTTACTTTGGTCCAGTGGAACACTGTATGATGATTTCAAAAGGAATAAAAAGGGAAGCAATCTGCCATCTTTCAAGCTTCTACTAGAGAAGATGACCTTAGTTATTCAAAGAAATAACCTGTCCTAATTTCTGATTGTTTTCCTACACGCTTCATAATCAGTGGTGCACGGATACCAATACTGGTGCTCATTTCCTCTAATACCAATATCCGATACATACCATGTATGTACAAAGTTCATTTCATTAACATTGTCATGCAAATAACACTGGCAGCAGAACATTATGCTGTTAATCACTGCCAATTTAGGCTGTTGTTCAAGTAGAGAAAAACAAAGAACATTGTGCCTTTATCTTTTAAGTATTAGAATAATGCCTCTTTTCTAAATTTTTTTAAGCTCCTCTCTATGATTTTCTGTTATTCTCCTTGATGTCCACTCAGAGACGACACCAGGACTTCTTACCTGTTGCAGGGTGTAGAGTCTTCATGGGAGTCCGTGGTGGAAAAAGAGAAGCTTCCCCTCATCAGCCAATCACAGCGCAGGAGCCAAGAGCAAGACTGGCAGAGATTTAGCAGTTTCCCAAAAGGAAGGAGCAGGAGTGTTGGAAGACAGAGAGGAGTTGAGAGGAGCAGAAGCTATGACTGACATTCCCCATAAGGGTGACAACGTGAGTTTATTAGCTGCTAAAAATATCTATAAAAGTTTTAAAATTTGTTTTTATCCCCCTCTGGTGAAATAAAGGTCATTTTTTTAGCGTCTTATTTTTGGGGCCTGTAGGGGGCAGTGTGCACATTGAGTGCTAGAGAACTAGAGTCTCTGCTGTCCAGTATCCGTGACTTGCTTCCGGACTTGGGAGAGGGGTTTATACTGGCATGTTTGGAGGAGTACGGCTACAATTCTGAACTTGTCATCAACAACATTTTGGAAGATAAACTGTCTCCTTCTCTTGATAAACTGGACAAGGCAATGGCAAGGTAAAGTCCAACTGAAGTGACTTGTATGGTTCAGTTCAGGTCCACTTCATTGTTGCTTATGGACTAATGTTTCCCTGTAGGCCTGTGAAGAATGAGCTTCCATCAGTTCTGAGCACCAGATCAAATGTGTTTGACGATGACGAGTTTGACGTGTTCAACCGTGACCGACTAGACATGAGTCGCGTTTGGAAAGGCCGGAGGTCATCGCAAGTTAAAATTCCACTCAAAAAGCATCACCCTATCCTGCTTTGCAGTACATTACTCTAATTTTAGTCTGATTAGTCAAACAAGCTGCTAAATATTGATGCTAATCCACTTGGTCAAAAGAAAATAGTCTTGGACAAGTACATCATAAACTGACATCAGAGAACCGCATGAAAGTGGGCTTTTTAAATATTCAGTTGAAGCTGTAAAAGATGGTTTGTGTCAGCTAGAAATGAGTATCTCTGTGTATTTCAGACAGGGGGAGAGTGTGTGTGTGCCACGCTCAATGACAAGCAGCACATAGAAGAGCAGAGAGCAAGATATCAAGCTTACCAGATAGTGGTGGATGAGATTCCCATAGCAAATGACCCCTCTGGAGAACGTGATAATGCTTTCGGGATGGATGATTATGATGATGAATATGATGACACGTATGATACCAACCAAATAGGAGCCAATGATTTAGATGAAGAGGATGAACTATTAAACCGCAGGTATGAGCTGTGATAAATGTACATAAACTTGCATCTCCCTCCAATGTGGCTTATCAGTATGAGTTTTCAAAGACCATTTTGTTAGAGGAACGGGAAATGCATTGCAATGCAATTATTTTAATTTATATTATTATTATTATTTTTTTTTTACTATTAATCCAAATAAAACCAAAATCGCAATATGGCTTATCGGTTTTTTCCCTGAAAAAAAAAAAAAAAAAACAAAAAAAAACTTGAAAGTTTAACGTTTGAAAATGAAGAATCAGAAGTCATTAATATTAGAATTTTTTTTTTTATAGTAATAATAATAATGTTTATTATTGCAATCATTTTGATATATACGTCTTAGTTAACATTTAAGTATTTTTTTCCTTTAGGCCGTTCACTACCCCACAAGTTCTCAGAACAGGCAAACAGGCTCAGGAGAATGACGAAGATGAGGAGGACGAGGACAAGGTTTGAATGATTCACTTTCTCTTTTTTGCTGTAAATTCATTTTGGTCCCTTACGCAGGTCTTTTGTTTTGTTATAGATCACATGGCGCTTTCACTACCCGCCTTTTTTCTTCTTCTCTTTCCCTGTTAATAGAAATTAGACGGATTTGAAACAAATGACAATTTCAGGTTCTCAGATTATGCACATTTCCGTTTATTTATGATGATCTTGTGTTATTTCGATCAGAATGAGGCTGTGAAAAAGGATCACTTCCTCCAGGACCCAGCAGTCCTCAGAGAGAGAGCCGAGGCCAGGAGAGCTGCTATGCAAAGCAGGAAAGGGTAAATTTGAGAACACCATGACTGGAATATAGGGATGTAACGATGCACCCCAAACCGGTTAAAAATCAATTAAAATATGTGATGATTTAAGTTGGTAGAGATGCTAAATTAATTTAGTTTTAACATAAAAGATATTTCAATTTCACAAGGAAATATGCAGCATTTTGTGAGAAATAATAAAAAGACACTTTCTCATTTTTAATTTGCCTTAAATCTCATTTTGTTAAATGTGAGAAAATTGTATCATTAAACCAGTATCGTGAATCATATCACATTGTGAGTTGAGTGAATTGTTACATCCCTACTGGAATATAGTTACACTGCACATGGGCATTGGTTATTATCTAACTAACCTAAAAGCTAAAAATTGATTTTACTTGTTTTTTTCTAATAGCTATAGACCACCACCAGCAAGTAATGTGGTAGGTGGGCCAAAGGGACGGGGCCAGACACAAGAGATCATTTTGGACCGTCGCAGAAAAGAAGCGAATAAGAACAGAGGAGCCAATCACAGTCGCAGAATGATGGCTGACAGGAAGAGGAACAAGGGCATGATCCCTTCCTAAGACATTTACATTAACAACAGCACGTTGCACATTCTTAGAGAGCTAAAAGCAGAAATAGCACCTGAAGTTTAATGTAGCTCCTCACTTATACAAGTTTGATATGCAATGAAATTACGCTCTGGTCTATTACATAGACCTATTATTCTTTCAGATTGAAAATTAGTTGGTTTTTTTATGAAGTTTGAATCAACAGGCTGAGTTTGAAGTGCTTAGTAAAGTGCACAGAGATGTGTGTCTATAAGGGATCAAGATAATCTTTTTTTTTTGCTAGTGAGTTAACAATGTATGACAAGAAAACAGTGTGTTGTAAGGCAAAGGAGTCATGTAATTTGCCCTGTAACACATGAGTTTATTGAACAGAGAAGAGGTACAAACAGTTATTGCACTGTTAAGTTAAATTCAATAAATAAATAAAGGAACATCAGGTTTGAGAATGTAGCATCTAATATAAAATTTGAGAACAAATTCTACAAAAGATGTGGTACATTACCCTATTGAAGCAAAAAATGCAGCTCATAAGATCCTGTTCCAGTTCACTAAAGGTTCAGAAAGCAATTAAGACTTAACCTCAGAGCAGTCTTTTGAGAAATCTCCCCATTTGAGGTTGGGTTGCACAGACTGGATACACAGTCTGATTTCAACATGAGTCATATTGTGCCAAAGGCTATCATTCTAGAAAAGAGAGATGTCCTTTTTTTCACATAAACTTTGAACAGGCAATGTTCTCTTGTCATGTGGAGTAACATATTTCTACTTACTAAGATACATTCAAAGCATTTTTGTAATAAAAAGCATATTTAAGAATGCTTTTGAAATAAAACAAACCATAGGAAGATAAAACATGAATAAATAAATACTGTTCTCAAGACTGTGTCTCTATATTGTTCATATTTCTGTGACCTAATGATGTTTAAAAATAAAATTGAGAGGCATCATTGTTCTGTGTTCCTAAATCGCCGCCCTTCACCAGGCTCCCGATAGGAGTGGGGTGTGGGAGAGAGGAGGGGCGCTGGACGAGTCAGGGCTGGCGGCGTGTGATGGGGCACACCTGAAGGAAATGGAGCCTCATCACCGCCGCTGTTTTAAAAGCCCAACGCGCCTCTCCTCGGGAGACCGGTCTCTTCCCCGTGCATGCACACTGGTGTCCTCGTGGGTCCAGGAAGGGTGCGTTGAGGGACTCCCGCGCCACCAGAGATGTGAGCTGCCGGACCCGCGGTCCGGTCGAGAACCGCACCCGTCTACACGGCCGTCGGGCCAGGATGCCGGGCCGTCCATCCCCTGCAAGCGCCGCGGCCAGCGAGGAGGATGAAGCCGCTAGAAGAAGCCGCCGCCCCCTCGCGCCCCGGACCGAAGAGGGGGAGCGCGTGTGCGGCCGCCGGACTCCGCCCCTTACCTGGACCCCTTCCCTCCGTGAACACTGCCAGACCCCCACGAACCCCGCAGCACGACGAGGACACCAGATTCCCTGTTGTTTTGGACACTGTTCCCCCTTTTTGGACACTTTATTCCCCCTTGTTTTGGTTTTTCTGTTAAATAAAAACCTCTCCGAGGCCTGACGCCACGCCCACTGTGTCTGTCGTTGGCTCGTCCCGTCACAGTGGTGGAGAATGCGGGCAAGGCGGAGCCTAGACAGCGCAGTTGGGAAACACCTGATGACGTCACTCCCTCTCGTTTGCAAAAGTTCGCATAACCCGGACTGGGACGGAGGAACGGAGGAGACGGCCTCCCAGCCACACAAAGGGGTAAGTGACTTCTCTTTTTACGGTCATTTTACCCTGTGGTTGGTTGAGGCTGTCGACTAAATCCCGGTTTTCTCTGTCCCTGTTCCGGTGCGCTGTGAGAGGGAGGACTGCCCGGAGAGGAATCCCCGCCCCGCCCACTCCGACCGTTTTGGGGCCTGGTTGAGGAAGGTAGCACTCCCGTGTGGGCTGCGCTCTGAGGACGGGGATGTCGCTTTGGGGGGGGGGGATGTGACGAGTCAGCTGCCTCCTCCCTGATAATCACCGGCACCCCGTCCTAAATCGCCGCCCTTCACCAGGCTCCCGATAGGAGTGGGTGTGGGAGAGAGGAGGGGCGCTGGACGAGTCAGGGCTGGCGGCGTGTGATGGGGCACACCTGAAGGAAATGGAGCCTCATCACCGCCGCTGTTTAAAAGCCCAACGCGCCTCTCCTCGGGAGACCGGTCTCTTCCCCGTGCATGCACACTGGTGTCCTCGTGGGTCCAGGAAGGGTGCGTTGAGGGACTCCCGCACCACCAGAGATGTGAGCTGCTGGACCCGCGGTCCGGTCGAGAACCGCACACCCGTCTACACGGCCGTCGGGCCAGGATGCCGGGCCGTCCATCCCCTGCAAGCGCCGCGGCCAGCGAGGAGGATGAAGCCGCTAGAAGAAGCCGCCGCCCCTCGCGCCCCGGACCGAAGAGAGGGGAGCGCGTGCGGCCCGCCGGACTCCGCCCCTTACCTGGACCCTTCCCTCCGTGAACACTGCCAGACCCCCACGAACCCCGCAGCACGACGAGGACACCAGATTCCCTGTTGTTTTGGACACTGTTCCCCTTTTTGGACACTTTATTCCCCCTTGTTTTGGTTTTTCTGTTAAATAAAAACCTCTCCGAGGCCTGACGCCACGCCCACTGTGTCTGTCGTTGGCTCGTCCCGTCACAGATTTATTTAAAATTGTTTTCGTTGTTTTTTTCTACGTGTATTGCAGATGCCCTCCTGAGATAGCATGGAGTCAAGCTCATGTATCATGACTGAAGCATGATAGCTAGGGTCGGGGAAATTCCTCATTTTGGCATAAGCATAGATTGTGATTTCATTTAATGAGATGCTTCGATTGGTTGTTTTGAGATTCCTATATTCTGTCATTAAGTACATTTACATGCACAGTTAAAATCAAGCTACAGCAGGGTTTTGCATAGATGAGCTACAGTCTTCATCTATCCGTTCTAGTAATAAACAATATGTAACTGAAAATTAAAAGGGGAACATAACTTTTGGGGGGATGTCAAGGCCTACTGTAGCTGAGCTACAACTGCTTTTTCATTATATGATGTTTTTTAACTTATTTTGAAAAGTCTCATGCTTATCAGGACTGCAATTATTTGATCAAAAAAAAAAAAAAACATACTATAACTAATATTATGAAAACTAATTACCATGTCTATTTTAATATATTTTAAAATATATTTTTTTCACGTGATATCTGATGGCAAAGCTGAATTTCCAGTAGCCATTACTCCAGTCTTCAGTGTTGCATGGTCCTTCAGAAATCAATTTTGAAAACATTTGTGCTGCTTAAAATTATGTAAACTGTGATACATTTTTTGAGGATTCTTTTATGAATAGAAAGTTTTAAAAAGCACTATTTTTATGAGATAGAAACCCTTTGGAACCTTCTGAATGTTTTTACTGTTTTTGATCAATATACTGCATCTTTGCTGAATAAAAGAATAAAAGTATTAATTTCTTATTATATTATAAACCAATCCCAAACTTTTGAATGGTAATGTAGGTTCATTAGTCCAACTACGCAAAAACCTGACTGGCATGATTTCAGACTAAAGCATTTACATGACATTTCAAAAAGACAATTCAAAACTAAAATGAAAAGAAACTGAACTTCTAAAACGCATGTAAATTATCTTTAAAAGCGATTATAATAATAATAGTAAAAGTCGCTCTCTGTGCAGCAAGCAGGCATGGGGCATCCTTGCAGCTCTTTGTATGGAATACTGATGCTCGTATGTAACTTTCAATTTAATGGGTAGTTTAGAGTAACAGAACTGATTTCCACCAATTGGTGCTAGTACTAGAGCTGGAGGTTAAGCTGTCAAAGCCAAACAATGGCGTAACTTACAATGGCACTACACTACGGAGCCCCAAACTTGACATGCAGAAAAAAAAAAAAAAAAAGATATTGTAGCCATTAACTTAAGGTAATTATTAGGTAAATCTGAATGTTTAGGTAAACTGTGGACACGCTGTACTATTTTGTTCCCTCATTTTTGCTTAGTTGAATCATGGCCACAGTTTAACTGTAAAAAGGGTGGAACAGGGTCAGGTTGGGCACCAGCCCTGGTCTCATACCACAAGAAAATGTTCAGTTATATTCTACTGAAAGATTTCTTATGCAGTGCTGGAATACTATTTCTTATATTTTCTTAAAGGATTTTATCCTAACTTCATGCCTACCCTTGTTTAAACAAAAAATTGAGAATTTAGGGTGTATGATTCTTCCTTAATTTGAAGAGATCTGAAATATTACTTTTGTTTTTTGCTGTGCATATGACTTCACAATCCGTGTATCTGTGGATTGTTGAGTCGGTTCAGCAAATGTAACTAAAGTAGTCAACTGTGCACAAAAGAATTGATCCCATGTAGAAGGACCTACCTTCAAAAAAAGTGGTTTGACCCAAGATCAGGAACTAGTCCTGAATCTTTTGAGTCAGGAACTCAAGGTTTATAGTCTTTGGAGAGGTCAAAAATCATTACCATGGAGGTATTCTGACCTTACAGTACAGAGGAGGGGTTTAGTTGCCATGAGAAGTCTGAATCAGTAGAGTCAATCCAATTCCACAAATTCCTAGTCCAGAATCCTTCCTGGTCCAGCTCAATAAAAATTACCTGGGAGGAACAAAACAATAGCAGTTTAGTTCAGTTTAAATTTGGCAACTAATGGTGAAGCTGGCCAATGGTGATTGACAGTGTGCATGGAGCAAAAATAAGTAGAAATGGTTAACAAATGGTATTTCTCACCAAGCACGCTACGTTTGCAGAGAGGACAGGTCTGCTGGAGGAGTAGCCAGGGATCCACGCAGTCTCTATGGAATTCATGGAGGCACGGTAACACCCTCAAACACAAACACACCCAAAAAGAGCAGCGAGCGATTAAAACTGTCTGTCTTTATGAAAGAAGAATACCTCTACCGAGCAAAAGCATAAGAATGTGCAGAGGATCTGTCACCTGGTTGTTGTTGTACTGCTCCAGACAAACTGCACAACTGTCTGTCTCCACCGGTTGAGTTTGTGTTGGGTCACATCTCACTTTGGGTTGCCGGTATATCCTTGTCTTCAGTGCTGATAATCTCCTTAAAATGTCTTGCTTTAGGTCCGACTGTAAGACAAAGAGTTTATTTCAAATTTTATTTATATTATAAACTATGTACAGTGTATAGACTACTACTCAAAAGTTTGGGGTCAGTAAGAGCTTGTCTCTTCTGCTCACCAAGACTGCATTTATTCGATCAAAAATACGGTAAAAACAGTTTTATTGTGAAATATTATTACAATTTAAAATAATATATACATATACATATATATATATATATATATATATATATATATATATATATATATATATATATATATATATATATATATATATATATATATATATATATTTAAAGTGTAATTTATTCATGTGATGGGAAAAGCTGACTCCAGTTTTCAGTGCCACATAATATATAATTGTATTGATATAATTGAAATAATTGTAATATGCTGATTTGGTGCTCAAGAAATATTTCTTACAATTATCAGTGTGAAAACAGCTGTGCTGCTGTAATATAATTTGTGGAAACAGTGATAATTTTCTTTCAGGATTATTTGATGAACAGAAAATTCTAATCTAGAACATTTTTGTAACATTATAAATGTCTTTATTGACACTTTTTTAATTTAGCGCCTCCTTCTTGAATACAACTTTTAGGGGAAAAAAAATCTTACTAACCCCAAACTTTTGAACGGTAATGTATGTTTTTGATGGGATCTCCTTCCAGTCTCCAGTTAACATGGCTACTTTCTTCAATTAGTCACATTAGTGTCATGAACTTTTGAAAATGTTTCCAACTTCAAAAGCAGTGTTCACCTCCAAATCATCATTAAACTGGTTGTCCTGGTACTGCCAGCGTGCATGAACTATGACCCCTGTGGAGAGGACCAGGGCCACCAGAACAACAGTGTTCCAGAGCTGCTGAAGATATTTCTGGACAGATGAACAAAAATGTTAAAATTAAAAAGAAGAGAAATTCTCCTTGCTGTCTAATGAAACTGCTCTTTAATTACTAAACAGGTGACATTAAGTATTAAAGGGATAGTTTACCCAGCAATGAAAATTCTGTTATCATTCACTCATCCTCATGTCCTTTCAAATTTGATTTTCATTTTTGGGTGAACTATCCCTTTAAGAAACATAAGATGATTACACAACAGTCCTGAAATATTTTGGACTGTAAGGCTATGACAGTAACATTGGATGATATGATATGTCTTCATAGCGCTCATACCTGGACCTGAGAGTTGGTCTCCCCGGTGCAGATGACCCCTTGCCATTCCCCGTACAACCCTCCTCTTGAACGGCCACAGCTGGACCACAGGGTCAAGGTGGCACCTTCGACACATCATTTAAATATATCACACTCCCACACTAATAATGAACCATGACAAGCGTGAAACTATGCTACATATCAGTAAAATCTTACCAGACAGTCCTGTAGAAAAGACTTGTAAGTGATTTTTGCCGTTGCATGAAGGCCCCTAATTAAATAAAAATAGAAAAAGAAACATTCCTAAAGTATATTGTTTTATTCAGAAGACAATGGATAATTTCTAGACTGTGGATTACCTGAGGAGTGCGCCGATGAGCTTAGTTACATTTTCTGATGTCTGAATGATAATGATTGGCTTTGAGAGGACCTGAGAGAGATCCATCTATAAAGGAAGAACAGTTTTCTTTTTTTCTTAATTCTTACATCTAATAACCATTATGAAATCAACTGAAGGTTTATGGAACAGAACAGCAAAGCTCTCACCTCTCGGACAGTATTCTGGTTTAAAGCCAGTATAATCAAAGCAGATGCGCCCAAAACAAGAGCACGCTTCATCTGTGGAGGAGAGAGCTGTCAGTTTGATCGGTACTTCCTAATCATCATGTTTTAGTCTTCACAATGACAATTTTGAATACCTTATTGACCACAGAGGCAGCAAACGACTCCTGGTTGCTGTTACTGGAAACTGTGCCTTCCTCCATCTGGACAGGTACCACTCCAATCCAGGGGTTCGGATCCTTTCCATCACTGCTTTCACTGTTGGTTTTAATAGCTTCGTCTTTTATCTGCAGAGAGAAAAAAGAAGCATGACACTGATGCTTAAGACATCTGACAACATAACTTGCAATATCAAGTTATCTGTTTGCATGCACTGATCACTTACTAATATGAGATCTCCTTTGAGATCATGTTTGTTTTTGCTGTGGTTTTCCATTGGGTCGTTCTCCAGACTCCCCTGGACCACCTCACCCTGTAAAACATGCTGATGGTCTTCCAGAAACGCCTCTACCAATGCCACCTGTTCGCTGGACGCCAGCGGGCAAAGGCACAGCGAGCACAGCACAGAAAGACAAGCTAATGCGCCCATGGCTCCCTGTCAACTGATGTTATAAATCATAGACAGAAAGTTTGAGCCAAACTGTCAGGACAGCCTGTGTTCTGTCACCTCCTACTGATGTCAACAAACTGAGTGAGTTCTTCTTCTGCGGCTCGCTTTTTCATGCCTGTCTCGCGCTTGCGAAAGTGAAACTATCTAGAATGGCAACTGTGTGTTCCAAATGGAGGTAAATGCACTCATGTGCTCTAGAGGGCGCTGTGTGGTCAAATCATTCATTATGACACATCAAGCTCCACCCTCTTCGTGTCTCGCAGGTTTGTATCCGCGGTTCCTTTGTAGTTCGATTTCTATTTCTGGATTTCATATCTTCACCACAGCCGTTATGAAAAGATGTGCGCTCGCCACCCAGTGGGAAGCTGTAAAATAGTTTTATAAAGCTTTTCCACTCAAAATATGTTTTTAAAAGGTTTCTGTAATCTTACCATTACTCAGTTCTGTACGTGCGTATTTGACATGACAATTAATTTTACTGTCCTTAATGAAAATTTTTAATCCTTGTTTATAATTGGGCAAACGTTTTCCTCTATAAACAAAAAATAATGTTTTTTTTATATAATAATTTCAAATAAAATGTGCTGAATCTGTGAACTGCGGAAACGTGTCAAAACGGAACAATGGGGATTGGAATAGATAGATAGATAGATAGATAGATAGATAGATAGATAGATAGATAGATAGATAGATAGATAGATAGATAGATAGATAGATAGAATTATGGGTCTATTAAAAAAAAGTCAGCTTTCAGTTTTGTCACCAGTTATAGCATCTTGCTATCATGTTATTTCATATCAATACCATTACTATGCTACATGTCCAAAACATGCTTATATCGTGGTTCTTTATTGTTATTGACATCAGTCTTATTGTGGTGTTCTTCTGAAATTATGTAATGTAGCGCTTCTATTATTTAGTCGCTTTTGTATGTGATTTCCTCATTTGTAAATCGCTTTGGTTTATGCTTCTGACAAGTGAATTACTGTAAACGAGGAACACACAAGTTCATTCTTTGTTTCCAAGGGAACTTCGAAAAAGACGGCGAACTTCCGGCGTGACTTCAGTCGCCGCAGCTTCACGCTCACCGAGTGATGAGAGAGAGAGAGAGAGAGAGAGAGAGCGAAAGAGAGACAGACATGGAGTTCAACTGAGCAACAAAGTAACGGATGAGCCGCAGCACTTAAAAGGCCGGGCAGGCGGGCGGACGCTGGAAACGATTCTCCTCGGGAGCGCAGAGGGAGATCGCGGGTTGCAAAGGGCGGTTTTATAATTGATCCGCGTGAAGATGAAGCTCTTGAAGCCGAGTTGGGTCAATCACAATGGTGAGAGCAGAAGCCCGACTCTCTCTGTGTCTGTCTGTGTGTGTGTTTGTGCAGGAATCCGGGGCTTCAACTTGCGCTTTTGTTGTGTAGAGAGACGGATCGGGTCTCTTCTGCGGTCTGTGCTTACGATCGGATACTCTTCTGCACGTTTTAGCGCAATAAGAATCATAGCAACCGGCTGTTTTTTTTTTTTTTTTTTAGCTTGGCTGGTTTTTAAGAAGCCACCCATGAATATATGATGTGCACACCACCCATTTTGAAGTTGCAAAAGACAGGCAGACCTCTGATATGGGTCGATGAAGCAGGAGCCGAGTCAATTGTGTAATTTAAGAGATGATCTGGTCTTAATTAACAAGTTAAATTAAACTTGTGACTTTTCTTTATGTATGTTATATTCTAATGTGGCCTTGTTTGCATTTCATATAACCTGCTTTGGAATCGTGCATTTTATGTATCGTATACATTTGTTGTTTGCTATAATTGCATATTTTTTTGACCATGTTAGAGATGCGTTTCCAAACTGTATTTGTGTTCTAAGTGTGTTTTTGTTTTCAGGTAAACCAATATTCTCAGTTGATATCCATCCAGATGGAACTAAGTTTGCTACAGGTGGCCAAGGTGAAAATCTAAACCCTCTAACATCTCTGTCATTCTTTTGCTGACTCTAGTATAGCTTTCAGATGAAGCTTAGTCTGTAGAAGGTAGAATTATTTCCATCCTAATTTAGTGACAAATGTGTCGGTGGGAGCTAATATTTTCAATGTTGACTGACAGGTGAGGACTCTGGGAAAGTCGTCATTTGGAATATGGCCCCGGTTCTTCGAGAGGAGGATGAGAAGAACGAGAATATTCCCAAATTGCTTTGTCAGATGGACAATCACTTAGGTATTACTTGATACTTAATTATTTTTTTTTTTTTAATCTCTATATTCAAGATTAAAATATATGAATAAAGAAACATTTTGTGGATTATTGTTCTCTTAAGACTCGATTTTGTTGCATTTATACCACATATTTTGCTCCCAACAATAAAAAGAATAATTTAGAGATGGTGTCTAGATTATGTTTTGTCACTTAAATGTATTTTATACTCCTTTGGATGTGAACTGCACTGACAGAATGCGAGACAGAATGTGTGACACTAATGAATATTCAGCATCTAATTAAATGTTTTATGTAACTTTGTAAATTTCAGCATGTGTGAATTGCGTGCGCTGGTCAAATAATGGCTTATACCTGGCGTCAGGAGGAGACGACAAACTGGTCATGGTCTGGAAGAGAGCTGCGTGAGTAAAACTGACCCGTTCTGTGTATCGCTGTCTGTTCTCCCTTCACAATGAATGGATTACTTAAAAAAAAAAATTAAAAAAGTACAAACATGTCAAAATGATTTAGTAAAACATTTAGTTTTGTCCAACATTCAAAACTTTTTTTGTTTTTTTAAATATGTTTTTAAAATGCTATTATAATATTAATGTTTGATTAATGTCCCCTACTCAGATTGTCGTCTTTTTTGTTTATAAGACACAAACAGATGCCACACATGCATCCACAGATTCCACGCACAGGCCTTTGAGGCATTATGTGGTGTTTCTTTTGTTGTGCAGTTTCATAGGTCCAAGCACAGTGTTTGGGTCCAGCAGTAAACTGGCTAATGTGGAACAGTGGAGATGCGTCATGATTCTGAGGAACCACACGGGAGGTGAGGGGGGAAACGCTGCTCATGTAGATTCTGGATATTGTCTTCACTTTTGGCATTGTGTGAAGCACATGTGGTGTTCTCTATATATCCGATTCAGATGTAATGGATGTCGCCTGGTCACCTCATGATGTCTGGCTCGCGTCCTGCAGTGTGGATAACACCATCGTTATATGGAACGCTCGAAAATTTCCAGGTGAAATGTCAGTTTAGATTTGAGGAAAAAGTCTAGCATGGTTTTTTTTTTTTTTTTTTTTTTTTTTTTTCAGATGCCGCTTGATTTGATATATTTTGTAATGCAGTGGCATTAAGTTTGACTTAAATGCCCAAATACTTTCACGGTCACCCTAGTATCTAGGAAAGTTTGTCAGGGGATTTTCAAAAGGTTTGGCTTCTGTATCAGTGTATTCAATTCTGAATCAAAGGTTGGTCTACTGCATTTTTGAATTTGCTTTTATATGTGTATGCCACAGAGATTGTGATGACTTTAAAGGGACACACAGGGCTGGTGAAAGGCCTGACGTGGGACCCAGTGGGAAAGTACATCGCCTCCCAGGCAGATGACCATAGCCTGAAGGTCTGGAGGACCATGGACTGGCAGATGGAGACAAACATCACCAAACCTTTCAGTGAAGTAAGACTTCAGACTTCAAGCTGCTCACCAGAAATGCTAGTTAGGGATTGTATTTACTTTTTTGTTTTGTTTATTTTTTTCTTCTTTAAATTGTTTACATGCTTGTATTCTCTCTGGTTTTTTTTCCTTCTCTCTTGCTGTGATTCAGTGTGGCGGCACCACACACGTCCTGAGGCTGAGCTGGTCTCCAGATGGCCAGTACCTGGTTTCAGCTCATGCCATGAATAATTCTGGGCCCACAGCTCAGATCATCGAACGCGATGGCTGGAAAACCAACATGGACTTTGTGGGTCATCGAAAAGCTGTTACTGTGGTGGTTAGTGTCGGTTCAAATCTTTAATATTTCACAGAAAAGCATGCATTGAAATCTCCATCGTAGTTTGTGCTGTAGTGTTTTGCTTTTGTTTTAATGAAATCATGATTTTTAAAACTGGCTAAGCACTAGAAGTTCATTCTTGTCTCTTATCGAGTGGTTTATGAATTCCTCTCCATCTCTTTGCAGAAGTTCAATCCTAAGATCTTTAAGAAGAAACAGAAGAATGGCAGTACCCCTAAACCCAGCTGCCCATACTGCTGCTGTGCAGTGGGCAGTAAGGACCGCTCACTCTCTGTATGGGTATGAGACTTTTCAATATCACCCCTTGGTTTTGCCCCACTACAAAAAAAAAAAGAAAGGCATATTTCTGTGTTTATATGTTCCTACGATCATGGGAAAACCTGGTCTGCCTTATTATAAATTTGTGCAAAATCGAGGGAAACTTAATTTATACAATTTAAAATAACTGTTGTCTATTGTTACATATTTTAAAATGTAATTTTTTCCTGTAATGCACAGCTGAATTTTAAGCAACCATTACTCCAGTCTTAGGTGTCACATGTTCCTTCAGAAATCATTGTAATATTCTGATTTGGTGTTCAGAAAACATAACTTATTATTAATGTTGAAAACATTTTTTATGGAAACCCTGATTTGTTTTTCTTTTTTACGGTTCGTTTGATGAATAGAACTTTCAAAGCAACAGCATTCATTTGAAACAGAAATATTTTGTAACAAAAAAAGTATTGTCATTCAAAACAATCTTACTAACCTCAAAATTTTGAATGGTAGTGTAATTATGCTCATGTAAAACAAAAAACAGACAGGCTAAAGTAATAAATCACATCTCGGTCATGTTAACGAGTTTTTGTCCTAACCAGCTGCAACCATGATAATACATTTTGTCAGCCCCGTTACGCTGGACTCTGGCATGTAGTGGCTCCCACAGTGAAGCCTTATTGGTCCAAGGCTCCACAAAGCTGTTTTGTAAGAATCAAATATGTTCTCATTCACTTGTTTTGCACAGTATTTCTCTGTCAATGAGGACAAAAAATGTCACATTCATGCAGTGTACGGATGTGATTTTCTGAATGTTAAGATGACGCACCTTGAATCAGTTGTCCTGTTCTTGTTTTTCAGCTCACTTCACTTAAGCGCCCACTGGTGGTCATCCAAGACCTCTTTGATAAGTCCATTATGGATATTACATGGTAAGAAAACAGCTTTTCTGTTTTTTCCAAGCTCTGTAAAGCATCATAGACACTCTAGTGGGGGTAAAAACGTACATGCATGAGAGTATTGTGAATGGATCGTATCTCTCAGGACACTCAATGGGCTGGGACTCCTGGTGTGCTCCATGGATGGAACTGTGGCTTTCTTGGATTTCTCGCAGGATGAACTGGGAGATCCCTTGAATGAAGAGGAAAAGGTAGAGAAAATATACACACACACCAGTCGACATTATTTAAGGCAAAAATAACTTTTCAGTTATATAATTGAAAGAACTCAGCAGTGTTTCTCTCGCAGAAAAAAGTTGAATCTCACTTAAGTTGCACACATTTAGTTAGTTATTATTTATTTATTAAATCATAAGTGAATTGTTTCTTTGAAACATTTGTTGAAATATGCAAATGCGTTCATTCAGACTGTTGAACTTTTATACAATTTTCCAGTCCTACTTAGAGATACACAAGACAATCTAGGAGAGTGTTTGCTATTTGGCTTTGCTTGCTTAATGCAGTGTGACAAAAACAGCGTTGCAGCATTTAAAAAAATAGCTTGCTTCTAAAGAATGTAAATGGCTTAATAGCTTTGAGTGAAATAAGATTTCTGTGTATCTTTCTGTAGAATGCTATTCATCAGAACATCTATGGAAAGAGTCTGGCCATTACTATGGATCCCACCTTTCCAGCACTATTATTGAGAACCCAGAAATGCTCAAGTATCAGCAGGAAACGGCAGTGGGGAACCAGAACCCCAATGGAGCCCAGGGAAGTGGTCCTGAGAACCAGACGCCCAAACTCACCAATGTGCTCAACGGAGAGTCCCTGGAGGACATTAGGAAGGTCAGAGGAACGAATATGTAACCATACACACAGCAGTCTTTTTTAAACGGTTAAAATGATTAAAATGGTTAATATAGTCAGTAATGATTGGTTATTCATATTTCCACCTCCAGTTATGGCTGGCTTGCAAGTTTACAAAGTATAGTTTTCTGCTCTGTCAAATATTTAAAATCAATGTCTAGCATAATTTGTTTGCGGATGCTAATTGGTTTGATATTTAGGTATCTAAATAAATTCAATTCATATATTTGATGTGTGACTTAAGAGTCCAAAAGTGTCTAAAAGAACTTTTTGGAACTAAAAGACATAGCAGGATCATACTGCCCAGCCCTAATACACATAATGAGTGGTTATGTAAAATTGCAATAATGTACATGCATATTGCATGCAAATACATAATGTTGTGGGTGACATTAAATAATTTGCATACACTTTACATGCACATCTGCCTGTCTCTCTGTCTTTGAAATCTGTATATATCATTTAATACCATGATGGTCATAGCATAGTAGTTTAGAGAGCCTGAAGATTTACCCACATTTGTCCCCAAATGATATGTTTGCAGAACTGCATTTATTAACAAATTGTCTTTTTTTGGGGGACAGAACCTCTTAAAGAAGCAGGTGGAGACCAGAACTCCAGATGGGAGGAGAAGAATCACACCTCTCTGCATCGCACAGCTTCGACACGGGGTAACGAACACAACACAACAACACGTCTAAAATTATCACTCATCTATACAACAGTGTACATTCAGTTGCTGAATGTCTCTTACTTTTACCCAGGGATTTCTCACCAGCGTTGTTCAACAGCGTCCCAATCTTGCCGGGGTCTTCTGCATCGACTCAGCTCACCCCTCAGATATCTTCGGATTCCAGTACAGCCAACTCACTTGGCTTGCGACCCTCCCATGACCCCACCACCACCTCTCCCAACAAAACTGCGGAAGAGAACAAGGACAGGTAAGTTTACATGTATGTAACGTCCTATTTCCCCGCTCTCTCTCAACCAATACTTTGTAAAAATCAAATTTCTCTCTTTTAGTGGACCTGCAGCTGTAAATTCGATCGGTATGAAATCGAATCTGTTGTTGACATCTGCCTCCAAGATGGAGCCCATGAAAGCACTGGATTCACGATTTACTGAAAGGTCAAAGGCCACGCCAGGGGTGACTAGTGTACCCCTCACTATAGGCATCACCCCACTTGACAGGTAATAAAATCTGCATGATAGCTGGTGTGCTCTTCTAAACTGAACTAAAAACCAAACTGAAGTTTTGTGGTTCCATCTCAGGGTCAAAGACAGCAGCTCTGTGAAGGAGCCAAAAGTAAAAGATGAAACCAGCAGCGATAGTGAGGACAAGATAATGGCGGAACCGCTATCTATGGCCAAGAGGAAGGGAGAGATGGAGGGAGCAGGGTGGGTAGAAAAGAGGAAGAAGGGAAGGCCAAGGAAAGATGCCAAAATGATGATGCCCATATCACAGCCCTTCCCACAGGTGACATTTCTTCTTTGGAAAACAACAGTTTCAAAGTCGACTAATCGGTAGCCTGTTCAGATCTGTGAAAACTGTGTAACTGCTAAAGCACAGCTGCTAAAAATATTTTAAGTATATAAAGAAACAGTTTTTACATATACTTTATGAATATGATTATTCATTATTAATTATTTATTTTTTTTGTGTTTTTGGATTTTTATTGCATATTGCTTATTACTGATAATTTGGGTTTGGTAATACTTACTAAGGCTGCATTTGTGTATCAGAAAATACAGCAAAAACTCTGAAATATTATTACAGTTTTCAATAACTCGTTTCTATTTTAATATCTTAAAATATAATTCATTTTGGTGATGCAAAGTTGAATTACTCCAGTCTTCAGTGCCACATGATGTTTCAGAAATCAATGCTGAGTTGATGCTCAAGAAACATTTATTATTGTCAGTGTTGAAAACAGTTGTGTTGCTTAATATTTTTGGGGAAACCGTGATAATTTTGTTTTTCTTGAATAATAAAAAACATTTATTTGAAATTAAAATCTATTTACTGCCACGTTTGATCAATTTAATGTGTCCTTGCTGAATGAAAGAAATCTTACTGACACTTAAACTTGTGAACAGTAGTATATAAATGTATGTTTATTTTTTTTTATACAACTTTTTTATATTATATATAAGAAAAATTCACAGTAGTTGACTATGACCACTATACTATAATCTCTATATCTTTCATTATCTTTCCATTAACTTAATGACCATGGCACATAAGAAACCCTGAGAGTCCTTCATTAGAACCCATGTGATGTCAGTGCGCATCAAAGACAAAGATTGTTCACTCACTTTTTCTCTTATAGTCTCCTCAGCGGAGAAGGAGCCGTCTCGATTAATAACACCTGTAGCGGTGTTAAAACTTCCTACCCCATCCATACAGAAGTCATTTAGCACTCAGGTATGACTCAAAAACTCTAAGATATCAGTCCTGTGTATGCAATGAATGCTCTCGGCAGATCATAATGTGTAATCAGGAAGCTCAAGTACTATGTCTATGAAAGTGTTAAATGTAATGTAATTTAAACATAGACTCAATACCATTTCTGTATGAAAAACCTGCCTGGTTAATAAACCCCATTACTTTTGAGCTTATTTCATGGGCATTTTTTTCATGGCCTTCGTGTTTAGGTGAGTACAGACGCTATCGCGTATCTGGAGGTGGAGAACGAGGTCTCTGTGGTGTCTGGAGCTCGTCTCAGTCAGCTCAAATGGAGCAGAGACGGGCGAGAGTGGGACACGCTGCTGACCAGTCGCATCACCATAGCAACCGGGAGCAGGTGAGCACACAACGTGTGTTAAACCACACTGGATTATGCCTGATTTTGACATCTTGACTAAAAGTAACTTATTTGTTTTTTTTTTCATAGCGATATTGTTGCTGTAGCATGTGAGGACCGCACACTCTCTGTCTTCACTACATGTGGACGGAGACTGATTCCATCCATCATGCTGCCCGCCCCCCTGGCAGCACTACATTGCTCGGGACACTTTGTCATGGTGTTGATGGCATCAGCCACGCTGTCTGTCTGGGTACTGACCCTTCCTCCTCATTTCTTGATTGATGCTAAAAACGTGATCGTATTTGTAACAGGAGTCAGGTTGATTTGTACCTTTTTTTTAAAAAACAGTGATTATTTACATAAATTCTGAAAGCTCTAGATCTAACATGATGTTAAATGGCTGGTATTGTCTTTTTTTCTGCAGGGATGTTCAGAAACAGACGGCTTTGGTCAAAAATGAATCTCTGAATCCAATCTTATCAGGTGTGATTTAGTTTTCTTTCTTTAATAAATTAATGAGACCATACTATTCCTTTTTATAGCTTTATGTTGACCTTATTAATTGACTCTTCGCTAAACTCAAGCCCCTTGATTTCTACAGTTCATAAAGTTTTTAGAAATTGATTGGATGTTATTGTTCCATGGGCTGGAATAATATTTCTTTTAAACGTCCCATTCTTCAAAGAATCTTGAAAAAAAAAAATGTTTCACGGTTTCCACAACAACTGTTTTCAACACTGATAATAATAAGAAACATTTCTCAAGCAGATAATCAGCATATTAGAATGATTTTTGAAGTATCACGTGACTTTTGATTCAGTGTGCGGTTATCTCCTTGGCTTTACGCACCTGCAGTAAAAGGATTTTTTTTTTCTTATTTGGAGCGCAACTAATGAACTAACATAAATCAATTGAAATATAATAATACCTCGTCTCTTTCTCACTCCAGGCACAGACGCTACAGTAAGTCAGTCTTTTTTGACTCAGCAAGGTGTAGCCGTGGTGTCGCTGTCAAATGGCAAAACTTACTGCTTCAACTCATCACTGGAGACCTGGTGAGTGATACACAAACCATATGTTAAGTGAAGTTTTAACATGTAACAACCAGAAACCGTCCCAATAATTTTCCTGGCCACTATGATTGTTCAGCCTCTAATATTTTGTGTCCTTTTCTACATCTCTAATAGGAATTTGATCGCAGATAAGCAGGACTCTCTTGTACAGTGTGCAGACTTCCGCAATTGCTTGACCTCTCAGGATGCTCTGGGCTCCATGGGGCCACTGGCTCTCACACAGGGCCGTAATCTAAGGTAACATCCTTTGCTAATGCTGCTTTCAGATTCACGATCACTTTATATTCTTGTTTTAATACTAATTTATGAGAAAAGGGAAAAGTCCACACTACAGCTTTAATGATAACAACATAGTAGAACAATATTGTCGGAATTACTCATTTAATTTACTAATTTAAAGAGCTTGAGCATTGAAAGGGATAGCCCATTATCATTATAGTTATCGTTCTTTGGGTGAACAGGCCTTAACCGTCTCACTTTTGTCTCTCTCAGTGCGGGGCGGTTGGCATCTCGCTTGTCATCGACTCCTCACCACTTGCAGCAGGGAATGACTCTGGCCTTCTTGGAGAACCAGCTCTCCTCCGCCCTCATGCTCCTCTCGGCAAGCGAGTACAGGCACTGGCTTCTCATCTACGCACGTTTCCTCGTAAACGAAGGTGAGTGAGAAGGTGGTCAGCTGGTAAAAGAGTCAAGAGGGTCCATTCGAAATAAAGCAATAGTTCACCGAAAACTATACATTTGCTGAAAATGTATTCACCCTCATGCCATCTAAGATGAAGGTGCGTTTGTTTCTTAATCAGAACAGATTTACAATAACTCTGTGTGTATCTGTGAAGGTTATGAGATGAGGTTAAGGGAACTATGTCAGGATTTACTGGGACCAGTTCACAAATCCAGTAGCAGCTCCTGGGAGCCGACAGTCCTGGTATGAATTTTTCTAGATCTTAATTACAGATTTA
This sequence comes from Cyprinus carpio, assembly GCF_018340385.1. NCBI lineage: Eukaryota > Metazoa > Chordata > Actinopteri > Cypriniformes > Cyprinidae > Cyprinus > Cyprinus carpio. The sequence goes on along the minus strand of NC_056576.1, from coordinate 1,616,650 downwards.
TTATTGGTATAGTTGTTGCATTTTACTGGTGTCTTTCAAAATCATTTTCAAAGATTGTACTGTCTTCTGTGTCCATTTCAGGGACTGAGAAAGAGGGATCTGTTGACAGAGGTGTTACCTGTGATTGGTCAGAACTTACGGTTCCAGAGACTCTTCACTGAGTACCAGGATCAGCTCGAATTGCTGCGCTTGAAATAGCATTTCACCTTTGAATTCCTTGTGTTTCCTGGCCTGTACATGTGCTAACAGTCTGCCTTAGCTTTACTGACAGCACTATCTTTAACGCAGACATGGACACTAATTAAAATGGGCAAAAATGATGCTTTTTTTTTTAAATAATTAATCTGTTAAATACATTAATGAATTATGTTTGTAAACTTTGTGCCGTTGGTAAGAAAGAGGAAAGGATGTGAACTCACATTTTGGGATAATTTTGATCAAGCACAAAGTCTGCATGGCAGTCATCTTGAATCTGGGCGTTTTTACTTCTACAACTAAAAGTTGCTTTAAGTGGTGATCCAACTCTTTCTGCCTCCTTTCTTTTTGTCTTTCTCCTTCAGTTCTTATTTGTACAGCCACTTTTGTCATTTATTTGTAAATGTTTGTAAAAGGCCATTTCTTTTTTCTCCGTTTTCTATAAAATCAAGAAAATGGTAAACCTTCGATTTAAAAAAAAAAAAGGAATAAACAATTTACCAGTTCTAAAATCTGTGGCTCCTTTCTCTCTGGTATGGTGATTTATTTGCTGGTGGTACAAAAATCAATCACTAACATCAGGGCACTTTTGTCACTTGTTTTGGGCAGGTGGTGGTAGTAGAGATCTGATTGTTTCGAAAGGGTCCAAAATTACCACTCTCTAACAAGAAAAAGAGTGTTTGGGCAGAAAAGAAAAGCATTGTTTGTAAACCTTTTCTAGGGATTGCAACATGGTTGAAGTCGATAGAAATATATTCTGAATCCTGATGTTATAAGTGTGACGCGTGATTGAAAACAAAGATGTACATTTCTTTTCAAAAGTTTTTACAGAGTTGGATTTTTTTTTGTTGTTTTTTGAATTTTTTTATTTTAGAAGATGTTGAAATTATTTGGAGTTAAAGAAATAGTAATATTGTGAAATATTACCATTTGAAATAACTACTATTTTGGTATTTTAAAATAATTTATTCCTGTGATGGCAAAGCTGGAGCAGTCATTACTTCAGTCTTCAGTGTCACATGAGCCGTCAGAAATATGCTAATTTGATGCTCAAGGAACACTTATTATTATCAAAAATAATAAAGTTGAACGACATTTGTGATGCTTAATATTTTTGTGTAAACTGATAATTTTTCCCCCAAGATCCTTTAATAGAATGTTCAAAAGAACAGCATTTATTTGAAATAGAATGTTTTTGTTATGTAAAAGTCTTTACTGCCAAGTTTATGTATTTAATGTGTCCTTGCAGACTGAAAGTACTCATTAATAAAAATAAAATCTTACAGACCTCAAACGTTTGAACAGTAGTGTACAAATCTGATGAAAACATCTTGGTGAATTGTCACAGGATTTATTATCCTACATTTTTTTCTAAGACCAATGACTAGCCTAATAGTATGTCCTTCTTATTCTATTCATTGAAATGGAAATACTAATGGAATACAGCAACATCATTGTAAGGACATCAAATGCTATTGAACCTTGCTTCTCTTTTAAACTACAATGATGAACGTTATGAACGGCATGTCTCAAAGTTTGTTTGCTTTTTTGTATATCAAACCTCCATACAAGTGAAAACTTTCATAAATGACACAGTATCCACAGTTCTCGCATACAGAAAATTCACATTAATACAAAAGCATTCAATTATCGCAATGCGCATATACACAAATGTAACGCTTGTCAAACATAAACAACTTTCTTTTCAATTGGCCAAGAGTTATGATCCTACTTGGATGGCTTAGCATTGTGCGAACGCTGGAAAAAGTCTCTCAAACAGCTGCGTTTTAACACTAGAGGATAAACACCTGAGACCTGCACATTAACACACACACACACACACACACAAACTAATTCATAAAGGACCTATATCATAGACAATATGCTTCTTATATAACTCAGAAGTGTCTGTGTTCAGTGTTCAAAAGGCCATAATTTCTAATTCACATTTCTCTGCTCACCATATCAGTCCAGAAGCCTTGCCTGAGGGCTTTAAAGTGTCAGCTCTCTGGGGCTCAAATGCTTTTTTGGGGGTCGTAGTTCAGAGTGAAGCCAATTTTTCTGAGAGAAACAGCTGTAATGATTCCAATCTTGTTCATTTGAATATTTATATAAATGTTAGAAAATGCCATTTTAGTGTGTTACACAACCTTTTCTTGTCTAATAGTTCACCCACAAGGACAATTATAAACTTTGGGGTTAGTAAGATTTTTTTTTTTAATACTTTTATTTGGCAAGGATGAAATAAATTGATCAAAAGTGACAGTAAAGACATTTATTGTGTTACAAAAGATTTCTATTTAAAATAAACACTGTTCTTCTATTCATCAAAGAATCCTAAAAAATGGCTTCAACAAAAATATTAAGCAGCCCAGCTGCTTTCAGCATTGAAAATGAGTGTTTCTTGAGCACCTAATCAGCATATTAAAATGATTCTGAAGGATCATGTGACTCTGAAGCCTGGAGTAATGGCTGCTGAAAATTCAGCTTTGCCATCACAGGGAAATTTTAGAGTATATTAAAATAGAAAACAGTAATATTTCACAACATTGCTCTTTTCACTACAGTTTTGGTCAGCATATAAAACTATTCTAAAAACATTTTGTCAGAATGACCCAAAACATTGAAAAGGTACAGTGGCCCAAAAATGCAAGTCACATCAAAAAAAAATGCAAGACTGTCATTGCAATGGAAAATAAAATGTCAACCAAAGCAGCAGTTAATCACTAAAAATAAATAAATAAATAAGGACTATGAAATTTAAATCAAAGCAATCCAGCTCTGAAAGCAATTACAATCTTAACAGCATAGAGTGAGAATATATATAGGCTACTGTGCCTTTAGATTGAGGGAGACAGGACAGAAAACAGGAGAGAAGAAAGAGAGACGGGAGGATGAGTGGAAGTGACACATGTGCTGCTTACATCTCACAAGGTCTGACTCCGAGCTAAACACAATTTAAAAGCCACCCCTCAAAAAACCCACAGCCTGAAACCTCACACACAGCACATTTCATGATTTACACACTCTCAAACTTTCAGCTCTCAGACCAGTGCAAAGACTAATAGCTCACTACTCCAGCTGACTGAAGTGTGGAGAGGGAAAATGAGGCAGACAGGGAAAGAAATGTGTATTACTTGTTCATTGTTCATTTAAAAAGGGTCACTGGAAACTGATTTACTCACCCTCATATTGTTCCAAACTTTGACTTTTATGTGTGGTGCACAACTGGAGAGGTTTAGCAGAATGAATGACCAAGCAGTTTTTTTTCTGTGCGATATGAGTGAATGGAGACTGAAGCTACTGACCTCTGAAAAAGATAATAAAAAAAAGAAAACATCTTTAAAGTAGTCTGTATGAATCTTGGCTATACTTTTCAAGTCTTTTGAAGTTATACAACAGCTTTGTGTTATGAACAAGCCAATATTTGTTATCAAAATAATTTTATTTTGCATATATTCAAACTTAACACCTTAACATAGTAGTTCTCAAATAAGTTGTTTTTGGAGAACAAATTGTCACCCATCTATTATCGTGACAAGAACACTCAAAACTTTGAAAGACTGATGCTTACTTTGTGACAAAAGCCCATCAAATATAAGTTGAAATGGGATGTTTGTTTATTTGGGTTTGTATGAATTATAAATGGAGTCAATGAGTGGTCCATCTGTCAGAAAGGAAACCTCACGGGAGATCTCACCACAGAGGGTGTCGAGGCCCGAGTCTTTTACCATCTCAACCTGTCGACAGATTTGATGAATGTGACAGCTGCGACTGTAGTGAAGCTGAACAGGGTTTCACCTAAATCTATTTGAACACTCAGAGGAAAATGAGTTTCGAAGTTATAAATTTGACGCTCATTCTTCATCATTTAGGCTCCAAGTGCAAAACTAGTTTATCTTGAAGTGAGGAACAGAAAAAAAGAACAGTCTTTTTCCTTTCCTTTTTTTTTTTTTTAACAAAGAACTTGAAGAATAATGGAAGCAGTAGCTTTTAAACTTAGAACGGGTGCACATAATCATGGATAACAGATTCATATTTTACCATGGGATAAAGTTATTTCATGCTGTTGAATCTACAGCACCATGGCAAAAGAAGTCATATTTTGCAGTTCAAACTTAATGTGATAAGACTAAATGGTTGTATACCAAGAAATAATAGCAAGAAAACACATCTTGTCCTGGGAGCGGCACGCAATGTACAGGACAAACAGTTAAGTCTGATTCAAATGAACCAGTCCTTTTTAGCAAATCAAAACATACAGCACAATCAGTTTAGTCTGATTCATAAATAATAGGTATTTTTAGTCTATCAAAAACATATATAAACATATATTTACTCACAAACTCTTAGAGTTACTGTTTAAATTAGACTGATGGATCCTTCACTGAATAAACTTCAGCAGAGCTGTTACTAAATCAATACCACTTTATTATGCAGTAATGAAATGTTTGAATCAAATACATTACACACACACATATATATATATATAGATATATATATATATATATATATATATACAACAATATATATATATATACACACACACACACACACACACACACGCACACACAAAAAATTATCTAGGTAATAAAATGAATGAAACTAAAATTTAAATGAAAATAAAACCTAAATAGAAATAAAAAACAGTTACTAAAACTTTAAAATGACAACTAAAAAAAAATGAAAATAAGTTAATTTAAAATGTTATTACTATAATAATAAAACAACACACACACAAACACACACACACACACACACACACACACACACACACACACACACACACACACGTGTATGTGTATGTGTGCAGTCAGTATAGATTGATGCAGTTCAATAATAAATATAAAAAACAAATACTAATATGAATTATAAAAGCAGATAACAAAATGACAGAATCTTAACTAAAATTAAAATTAACTTTAAAGTATAATATTAATATTTTATGCTCAACTATTAATATTATAATATGGTAGCATCACTGCACCACCCACCATGCAGTGTAGAAAGGTAAGCCCTCTGTGGGTCAGTTTTTCCTCTCTCTGCAGAAGCAGTGGGCAGCAGATCCACATGATGGCAGTCCATCTACACCTCTCACTCCTCTTATCACGTCTTCTTTTTTTCTGTCCCTCGAGAGAGCTGTGGGAGAGGGACAATGCCATTGCTGAAGCTTGGAGAGAAGCAACCTCAGTGCATCAGGACTGGCTTTAAAACAATATAAATCCTGGTGTTGAAAAGGCTTAGAGTAAAATATATTAATAGCGTCCCTCAGACTGGCACACACAGTGTCACTGTGGCCTCTGGCCCCGCTGTCCTCCTTGTCTTACTGACGAGAGCTGCAACTTCCTAGAGTGAGGACTATAATTATTAATACGTCACACGTTCAGTTTTTCACTTTCACAGTGTATATGATCTTAACTATCACATTATTATTGTAAAATTTCTGAAAAGCTTAGCAATTTCTAGAAAAACTATAGCAATATATCCACATGCACGCCAATGGCAGCATGTCAGTTGAATTCTATATAACATTGCTTGGCAAACAAAAACATAGGCTATTAAGCTAAAATATTGCTCACTTGCTCACCAACGGATCCTCTGCAGTGAATGAAAGTTCAAAATGAAAGTTCAGAATGAAAATTAAAAAAGCTGATATACACATCACAATAATCCACAAGTAATCCACACTACTCCAGTCCATTAATTAACATCCTGTTAAGCAAAAAGCTGCATGTTTGTAAGAAACAAATCTATCATTAAGTCATTTTAACTTTTAAACTGTTGTTTAAATCTTTTCTTATAATTTTTTATATAATGTTTCTCATCACCTACATAATTCAGTTCAGCAAAGCAAACTAGTGCTTAGGAAAGTGGGAGGGAAAAACTTTAACTGAAAAGGCCTATAGCCAATTTTACCCCACTTAACAAGCTTTATGTCAGGAGCACATATTCACACACTTCCCCTGGTGTCCTGTTGGGCAGAAGTACTTGACTTTTGCTATTCTTCAGAGTTTTGAGCTCTCACTAATCCGAAATGTCTATCTCTCTTATCTGGGCTTAAAGGTGTCTGTATGTCTGTGCGGGCAGCAGTCTAACACTTCAGTTTCAAACAGCTGATAAGATCTTGGATCTGAGAGACAGACAGGGGGAAGGTGGGCGGACACAGTTCTCGAGCCAAACCTATATAAATACACAACAGCGGGGAAGTCTGTGAGGACTGAGGGTTTTGCTGAGCACCTGTTTGGCTGCCTGGCAGCTTTCTGACATGGTTTCCTCCCTGCAGATCCATCAGGACAGGACCAGCACCACCGCCAGAAGAAAAAACAAGAAGCAGTCAATCAAATGATTGTTGGATAATTAATCAAAAACACAGTCATCTGGCTGTTAGAAGAGCTGGACTGATCACATCTGAACACACAAACACAAATGGAGTTCCCCAGACAAATCAATCAAATCTGGGTTTTTGGGGTTTTATTATTTAAATATAGCTTTGGAATATACAATCCACATATAAGACTTTAGAGCACAAACATATGACACATAGAGCAAAAAAAAAAAAAAAAAACATGAAATGTTTTTTTTCAAACAAGAATGATTCTATATGTTAATTTGTATATGTTATAAACAATCACATGTATTAAACAAACAAACAAACAAACACTAAGGTGCACAAACCAAGTTCAATCAGTTGGGCTTTTTCTATAGAACAGTGAACATACAAGTAAAGAATTCCATTTTCTCAAGTATTACGCATATACTTGTGATGATTGCAGTTGTTTTTCTAGTTGTTATAAGGAAAAAAAAAAAAAAGAATTTTGGGAATTTACTGAACTAAGGTGAAAAACAACTTATATAATTAGTTTGACAATCAACATACAGCGCCAGGAAATCTGACAGTTGCATTTCTGTAATGTTCTTTAGAAAGGAGAATGATGGTTCCATTTCACCCGAAACATGAGTCATCCATCCTGTTCTTGTCACTTTTTGGCTGCCAATATCCTCTCATACCACAAACCAGTTAAACTATCATTTTTAAACCACTTTCTAACTAATCAGACATGCAATACCCCCACATTCGTTCCTTTCTCTGCCGGATTCCCATCAAGCACAATTCCCTCCTCTCCTGCTATTTGCATTCTGGAAAGTTGAGAAATCATTCACACACTCACATGGACAGAATCATAATTAAATCCATCAGTCTCTGCTCTGCTGAATGTTAAGTGAGTGTCAAGACTGAGCCACAGACATACAAACAATCTGCTTTTTGGGCACATTCTGTTTGTTTTGTTTGTTAAAGGAAGACTTTCAGCAGTGAAAAGATAAAACTGGCTGTAAAAGCAGTTAAAAAGTGTTTGCATGCACAAATTTACATCAGAGAATACATCTCTTCCATGAGCACTGAACTGCAAAAAAAAATACAAAATATGTGACCTATTTATGTAATTAAATATTATAAAAAATAATAAATAATAACATCTATTACATTTCATGTAATTTTCCAGTAAAATACAGGGTAAAATCTACCCGACATCTAGCCCAGTCTCTCATGTGTAGCAAAAATCCAATTTATTTATTATGACTTAGTTTTTCATTTAAACTTATTTTTAATATTTATTCTTAATGTAATATCAATAGCAATATCACATGAGTAGCAGTCTTATGTAATCATGAGTCTGCCGTAGGTAATGACAGCGTGTTGATATACAGCCATATCGCACTGCTACGATATTACGCTTAACAGTTCGATGGCACGGGTATGTAAATAAAAAACAGACAACTGCATCTGATGAAGTGAAAAGTGAAAGTCGTGACATTTGCCAAATATGGTAACCCATACTCGGAATTGGTTACCATTTAAATTCTGCATTTAACCCATCCAAGTGCACACACACAGCAGTGAGAAGTGAACACACTGTGAACACACACCCTTGGAGCAGTGGGCAGCTATATCCAGCACCTGGGGAGCAACTGGAGGTTCAGTGCCTTGCTCAAAGGCACTTCAGCCATGGGTATTGAGGATGGAAGAGAGCACTGTTCATTAACTCCCCCCCACCTACAACTACTGCCAGCACTGAGACTCGAACCTGTAACCTTCGGGTTATAAGTTGAACTCTCTAACCATTGCAGCACTGCAGCATTGCAGCATTCATTCTTCATCTCAATGTCATATTCACAATAAAACATTAGTTTGAATGTCCAGTGCATATTTTTGCTTCACAATGTGTAGTTGAAAGTAAAAATAACTTCCTTGTTTACAGCCATGTTTCAGTCTCTCTCAGTCTGTCTTTACTGCTGACTCACTCCTTGTCGCCATCTAATGGTGGAATAATGTAACTAAAATCACCATCACGAACACACACTATTTCTCAATACTAAATACTATTATTTCTATAAAATGTTATTTATTGAACAACAGCCATCATACACGTTGCAAGGTAACTGAGTCAAAAGGACAAAGGCAGGGCGATATACAGCATTAAAGTTATATAAGATATAACGTTACGAGACTTCGCACTAAGCCAAAACTATTTGCTCTGGAACAAATAATAGATTAATGAGACCAAAGACTGCCCATGAGATTTACCCAAAACAAATTATTTCTCTTGTTTAACCACTATAGAGACATCAGAGCCAGCGGTAAATTTCAGAAGATCTGGCTGATGTTAGGCTGCTCTCGATGGGTTCATGAGTGCTGAATGGCCGCTGACATTGAAGTAAATTTTTAAATAGACGTTATCGTTATTAACAAATCACATATTTTAAGTCTAAACAACTACATTCTCACCTAAAAAAAAAAAAAAAAAACCTCTAAATACTACATTCTGTGACACAAAAAATTTATTATTTATAAAATTATAGTGGATTTGGGCATCCGCCATGACATTCGCTGTGAGAAATACTACAAGTGAAGTGATACAAAATTGTGAAATGGTTGGAGTTCTGTTTTCACACATCTGGAAAAGGCTCTCATTCAATCAGATTTGAGAACCACATAAACCAGGCCGTTGAGAAACAGTAACTCCATAGGCTTCTACAGGAATGCGGAAGTACACCGTGTCATAGTTCCAGCATTGAAGCCCATTCATCTCAGTGTTTCTCAAGCACACTTGCCAGAAAGTTGAAAAAATTACAGCATTTTTTGACAATTATCAAAAAATGACAATAAACATTATTTGACCTCAGAAATCTGGCAAGTAGTGGAATTTCATGAAGCACGTTATAGTTAATGTGTATTGTTAGATAATAGTTATACTATAATTGCAGTCAGATAACGTTAGAAACACCTTAATAGCGAACATAACCAGATGCTAGTTGTCATATTTTTAAGTTTTTAGTCTTTCTCGCCTTGTAGAAGGTTGAAAAAAAAAAAAACTATGTGTATAAAAATCGTACTTATAAAAACTTCTAAAAATTGAGTGTTTGATATTTAAGTTTTTAGTCTTTCTCGCCTAAAAAAAAAAAAAATATATAATCTATATATATATATATATATATATGATATATATTTTTTTCAGTGGTTAAACCAGCATTAGGAAACTTCTAAAAATTGAGTGTTTGATATGTTAAACCATGGCATTATATATGAATATATTTTTTTTGTTTATTTTTTTTTTCTGGGAATGAGTTTGTGTTGTTATTAATGATGTGTGTAGTTATCAATGCACAATCAATGCACATTACGAGTTAATAATTACCAGAAATTGCTGCAAATATAGTGAAACTGCTGTCTGTCCTAATTAAGCCCATTCAAACAGATTGACAGCATCGAGTTGTTTGAAACTATTGAGAGCTCCATGAACCAAGTGACCGCGTGGCGGCAAGATCAAAACATGTCGCAACTCTGTTTCACAATGGCTCTGGTATAAACAAGAATATTTAATGTAATTGTACAGTAAAATACTATTACATGTAGTTTTTGGAAAATGAAAAAGAACAATTCAAGTGAAACTGTAATATTACATTCCCAGAATTATCTGTGTGACACCTCACATTTGATAGTGTTTCATTGAAAAAACTGTTTCTTTGTGTGTGTGTGTGTGTGTGGACACTATCAGCTGACTTACCCAGCAAATCCCCAAAACCCCGGGGTAGTAACCAATCTGTCTGACTGCTGATACACTTGCCCCAACCTGCTCAGTGAAAAAGAGTGAGACAAAGCAATTGAGGAAGAATGAAGAGCAGAAAGAAAGAAAGAAAGAAAGAAAGAAAGAAAGGAGAATTGTCACAGAGCGTATGTGTCAGAGAGTATTCAAATGCAATCACTGTAAATTATACCCTCTGCTGGGTTGTAGCGGATTTCTGATGAACACTCAGACTTTGCAGCCCACAACAAACAAACAGACCCATGCGCACACAAGCAATCAGAGTGTGAAGGAAATGTCATGATGTACTCCCTGTTCATTCTGCACTGTCTTGTCTGTTAAAAACTTTGGCTGCAGGGCCTATAATCTGACAGCAGTCAGACTGAATCAGTGCTATTATACATCACAGATGGCCAGATGAACCACATTAAAAAGCTGTGTTTAATTCCTTCATATTTATGTACAGCCATGATCTGAGAAACACCTGCAGTAGACTAATGTGATGGAGTAGTTTTTGAACACTGCAGTCTCAGTCATTTCTTTATTATTTAAGCAATAAGATACAAAATGCCAAGATATACTGTTAATATAGCCACAGCTAAAGAGTATTGCTCGCTCCTCTCATTCATTAACCCATGAATTCAAAATCTGAAACAATACAAAACAAAAACACTGGTAAAAATATGTAAGTTCTATTAACATCATATATGTCCTATGTTATACATTTTTTTAAATACATTATTTAAAAAAAATATTTGTAATCGGCCTCAAAAAAAAAAAAAAAATCCCCTTACATGTTGAAAAATTTATTTTTTTTAAATGACATTACAAAACAAAACCATAGACATACGTATAATTTATTTTAAATGAATGCATATTTGTTCTATATAACTGTCTGTTCATATATATCATATATAGTATTTACATTTACATTTACATTTAGTCATTTAGCAGACGCTTTTATCAAAAGCGACTTACAAATGAGGACAATAGAAGCAATCAAAACTAACAAAAGAGCAGCAATATGTAAGTGCAAATGACAAGTCTCTGTTAGCCTAAAGCAAGTACACATAGCAAGGTATTTATATATATGTACACACACACAAAGAAAAACAAGTAGATAGAACATTAGACGTGGTGAATAATCAGGCTGTTAGCTTGCTAATGTGAGCGAGGGGAATTCTTCTCCGTACGGCCCCCAGTGCCTCCTCTCTCATTACACAATCCCCACAGGAGATCTTCAGCCCTCACTCACACACCTTGCAATGAAAACGTCCTGTCTTTGCCACTTTAATCCCTGATTTGAGACCAGTGCTTTGAAATTACACTACTGCATGTCCCGGTGGGAATTTTTCAGATTGATGATCTGAAACCAGTTTTCTCTCCCACACCACTTAATGCCCTTGAGAAATGTTTTCCATATGTTAATGCTGATTTGTATTTAATATGATCATCAACATAATATATGATCATCAACATAATATCAACATAATATTGCCATTTTAATAAAATACACACTAAGTGCACAAAAAAATAAATTGTTGATAGAAAAGGTGTAGCAATTTACCAAGTATAGACACAATACTTTTATGCCCATGTGTGTTATTTTAGCACTAATTGTCATGAGCAGCTGCGATTGACAGTGTGAACACATTATCCACTAACAATATTAAAAATGATTTATTTTAGATAGAACAGGCCATATGTTATAATAAAAGGGCCAGGGTTGAGTAAGTGTGGCACAAGCAGTTTTGGCCAACAGATGAGAGCATATGTTAGTGAGGAAACAGGATAATTTATCTCATCCTGATGAGTTGGTAAGTTGTAGTCTGCCTTGCATAAATAATTAGTGGTTTGTTTCAAATCCATTGCCACATCATGAATAATGCATGAGATGGGTGGGGAAGGGCGGTGCTAGTATGAGAGACAATGTGACCTCTCTGTCTGATGGATAATTTATCTCTCTCCCTGCTCATGCTCCTTATCAAGAGCAGCCAAACCTGCTTAACTTTTTAACCCGAGGAAGCACTGGATGGCTGCAGGCATAAAAATCCCAGTTTCCCCATTTAAATCATGATTCTTTTCACAGTCAAACCATGATTCAAAGCTGAAGGCATTAAATCTTTTTGAGCCATTACATCAGTATAGTATGTATGCCAAATTGTAACTATAACTGACAACTACATTGAAACATCACCATTTATTCACCCTCAGTTAGTTCCAAACATGCTTTCTATTTTGACATAAAAAATTTAGGTAGAATGTTGATTTGTTTTTATATGCAATAAATGTATGAATGCAGGGATATCAAACTCCAAAAATGACATAATAATATGTACCAGGTTGTGAAAATATCAGAATAATTGGCTCTTTTTCAATGAATGAGTAGGAAATTGAATTGGTCACCTCCTACAGGAAAATAAATTGGAATACCAGAAAGTGAAATCTACTGCAGGTAAATGAACTCTGGGAAATGCAATGTTCACACCCTGGTCCACATTTATTTAATATGATTATTTCTTTCTATCTATCCATCCAATCATGGAAGTAACAGTATATCTATATCTATCTATCTATCTATCTATCTATCTATCTATCTATCTATCTATCTATCTATCTATCTATCTATCTATCTATCTATCTATCTATCTATCTATCTATCTATCTATCTATCTATCTATCTATCTATCTCAAATTCCAGATTCAATTATGCATCCTGTTCACCACCTTAAATTAAACTCAAATTCAATTTAATTTAAAATGCACTCTCAATTCCCATGCTGTACAACCATAAAAATAACATAAAAGTAGCCCAAGACAGAAAGACAAAATAGAACAGAATTGCTTTTAAACATGTAATGTTTATGAACCTTTATTTTTTAACAATGGAAATCCACAATTTTCAGAAAGCAATGCGATCAGTTAAGCAGCGATGAAGGCCAATGAGGCCATGGATTGCATGAGAGAGTGTTCTCTCTAAACTCAACAACACTAACAAACCCTCAAAGCCATAAGAGAGCGGCTAACAATGGCCCAAACAAATAGAGGCTATGATTGGAATCATGTGAACAGAATCAACACTGCAGTAGCCAGTTCATGCTATCCGTCAAACCATGTGTTTACTCCACAGCTTCCAAACCCAATTGGTCTTCCATCTTATTCCCAGATAAATTATTCCAACTTCACTCCTGCAAACTTTAGTTTGAACTTCTTGGATACATGTCACTTAATATGGCCTCAACTCTTCAGCTCTCCAAACACGCTGGATTTAGCATGTGACATTTTTCAGTATTTGTTTATCGGTTGTTTGATATATTTCTGCTTGAATGGATATCTGTCCATATCCTGAGGGACAAATAGGGAGACCAGGTGTGGGGAAAGCCTCTCTCTTGTTTTGACCTCCTTTATCCATCTCTGTCATTCTTTCCCTTCACTTTGCTAGAGTGTTGTTCATGCTCTGAGGAGTAGCTGTAACCTCTGGTGAAACACAAGTGACGGAAGGTAAATCATTCAGACTGCATCTGGGCTCAAAACTCACCCTGCAGTATTTCCGCACGGGTCTGACCTGAAGACTAATAGCAATGTTTTAAAACCATACAGCCACAGAGTACTTCCTGATTACCTTTGTTGATTGCTCCAATGCTTTACTTCCTGAGCCATGTAACTTCACTGACTTCTCTTTGGATAAATAGAGGCTGTTGTTTACCAGTGTAGACGTATGTTGTAAGTCAAAAATTCAATCAAAACCACATTAGTGTACCGCTATCAGACTATAGCAAGGGAATACATTTCTTTGAGATTATATTTCTTTCTTATACCAGCAATGCAAGGTTGTTCTGTATTTGTATGCTAATACAATGTGCCCAAAGCAGATTCTGATTTTGTTGCCGAGAAGCTTTCGAATTCTATGGAAAGATCTGTGGCCGGCTGTTGATAGCCATCAGCCTGCGTGTCATCACAGAGCATGATAATATTGTATCATTATTCAAATGTCTTTATCTCATGGCGGGGAAATCAGAAACATTTCAATGAGGAACAGAGTGAGGCCAGGATATTCTTTCACGGATCACCACATGGCAATGGCAATGACATATCGGGATCAAAATTGCGCTCAGTTGAATGATGTATCTAACACTTAAGAGGTGACTTGCAATAAAGTGACCGGAAATCATTAATTTAAAATAGGTGATTTGAGCTGTTCTGGTGAATGATGCAACATGGCTGAGCAAAGTTAGTGTATAGTATGCAAATGACGATGTGGCACCAACCAGTTGGAGTGGGAATTTAATGCTTATTAGTGCTGTAATGCCTCTTTGCATTACAAAATATGGCTCTTTATTCCTGCCTTTTAGTTTTTACATACAGGTGCTTCTCAATAAATTAGAATGTCATGGAAAAGTTCATTTATTTCAGTAATTCAACTCAAATTGTGAAACTTGTGTATTAAATATTTTCAGTTGAATCTGAATTTAGTATTTTGTGTGTTTGGTTTATTTTATTTGTGATGATTTTGGTTGTTTTTTTGTTTGGTTCTTTTAGTTGTCAACAAATTAGAATACTTTATAAGACCAATAAAAAAAAAATATTTTTGTGAATTGTTGGCCTTCTGGAAAGTATGTTCATTTACTGTACATGTACTCAATACATGGTAGGGGCTCCTTTTGCTTTAATTAATGACTCAATTCAGCGTGGCATGGAGGTGATCAGTTTGTGGCACTGCTGAGGTGGTATGGAAGCCCAGGTTTCTTTGACAATGACCTTCAGCTCATCTGCAATTTTTGGTCTCTTGTTTCTCATTTTCCTGTTGACAATACCTCATAGATTATCTATGGGGTTCAGGTCTGGTGAGTTTGCTGGCCAGTCAAGCACACCAACACCATGGTCATTTAACCAACTTTTGGTGCTTTTGGCAGAGTGGGCAGTTGCCAAATCCTGCTGGAAAATGAAATCAGCATCTTCAAAAAACTGGTCAGCAGAAGGAAGCATGAAGTGCTCCACAAATCTTGGTAAATGGGTGCAGTGACTTTGGTTTTCGAAAAACACATTGGACCAACACCAGCAGATGACATTGCACCCCAAATCATCACAGACTGTGGAAACTTAACACTGGACTTCAAGCAACTTGGGCTATGAGCTTCTCCACCCTTCCTCCAGACTCTAGGACCTTGGTTTCCAAATGAAATACAAAACTTGCTCTCATCTAAAAAGATGACTTTGGACCACTGGGCAACAGTCCAGTTCTTCTTCTCCTTAGTCCAGGTAAGATGCCTCTGATGTTGTCTGTGGTTCAGGAGTGGCTTAACAAGAGGAATGCGACATCTGTAGCCAAATTCCTTTACACGTCTGTGTGTGGTGGCTCTTGATGCCTTGACCCCAGCCTCAGTTCATTCCTTTTGAAGTTCACTCAAATTCTTGAATCGATTTTGCTTGACAATCCTCATAGGGCTGCAGTTCTCTTTTGGTTGGTTGTGCATCTTTTTCTTCCACACTTTTTCCTTCCACTCAACTTTCTGTTAACATACTTGGATACAGCACTCTGTGAACAGCCAGCTTCTTTGGCAATGAATGTTTGTGGCTTACCCTCCTTGTGAAGGGTGTCAATGATTGTCTTCTGGACAACTGTCAGATCAGCAGTCTTCCCCATG
This sequence comes from Cyprinus carpio, assembly GCF_018340385.1. Classification (NCBI taxonomy): domain Eukaryota; kingdom Metazoa; phylum Chordata; class Actinopteri; order Cypriniformes; family Cyprinidae; genus Cyprinus; species Cyprinus carpio. The sequence goes on along the minus strand of NC_056576.1, from coordinate 1,600,728 downwards.
ATTGTGTAGCCTAGTGAACCAAACTGAGAGAGCATTTTGAAGGCTCAGGAAACCTTTGCAGGGGTTTTGAGCTGATTAGCTGATTGGCATGTCACCATATTCTAAGTTGTTGATCCAAATGTGTTAAATGTGTTGTTAAATGTGAGCCGAAATCATCACAATTAAAAGAACCAAACACTTAAACTACTTCAGTCTGTGTGCATTGAATTTTTTTAATTCACGAGTTTCACAATTTGAGTTGAATTACTGAAATAAATAAACTTTTCCACAACATTCTAATTTATTGAGAAGCACCTGTATATAACTGTCAAAGTCCTTTCAATGCCACCTCATTATTGATTTTCTGGAGCTCAACCATCCAACTACACAGACTGCCAACATACTCTCAACAGGAACTTGTTATCCTTCAAATGTCTAGAAATTACAACTTTGAAAGGTTAGGTTTGATTTAAACATTTACATTTATGCATTTAGCAGACGCTTCAAAAAAAAAACAACAACAAGGAAAAAACATGTATAGCCTGAATGCGCTGTAAGTCGCTTTGGATAAAAGTGTCTGCTAAATGCATAAATGTAAATGTTTCAAATTGCATTTCCTACTGTATGAATCATGTCTTTTACAATCACGACAAACAATCAAATACTGCCCTAAACTCAATAGCAGAAAGCCAGTGCTGTCCAGCAAGTATGGTGGATAAACAAAGTGGTCGGATAAACAAAGTGGTCAACGCAGCGTCACATTCTCATTCTTTATTGCTTTGTCTGGTTGCACACAAAAAACAATAATACAGCGAGACCAGTGTAGCCTGATTCACGAATGAATGAGCCAGTTATTTAAATGAACCAGTTAGAAAGACTCAAGACACTGCATAATGATTTGCTTGCTGAATCATTTAGAAGATTCGCTGATTCTGACTCACTGACTGGATTTTCAATTTGTAGATGAAGATACATATTTCCAAAATGGTTTTTTAAATAAAACCAAAATAACATTGCAAGTGCACATTTATAAAGACAAATTAAGATAACAAAAACTGATCACAACTTCTTTCACAGAAACGGACATGGACAAAAAAGAACTGCAGCAAGACTCCTCCATTGTGCACTGAAAGAATCAGTCTACATTGTCGTTCCAGAAACTGACATCCAATGTCTGAATGAACAGACTGAGTCATGTGTGTGTACTATCTACTACAGAAGATATTGAGATGAACTGATGAACAAGAGATGACTGCAGTGTTCATATCTTCAGCTGGTCAATACTCATTGAGTAAATTACCCAGAGTGCATTTCATAGGTGAACTCAAGATCCACTGTTTGTTAATGTCAGAATAAAAGCTTTCCCGGCTCTCAAGGACAGCAAGTGATGCTTCAGCGGACATTCACTAACATACGCGTTTGCACTTACAACTCGCAGCTGTGAGAACCAAACGAAAAATCAATGAAACAAGTTTTCTGTAATTGAATGTGAGATTCTCCTCTGGCTGAGAAGCTCTAGAGGAAATATGACTGTAATCAATGTAAGTGCCGTTATACAAAACCATTTAGGTGTCAATTTGAGGCGCGAAGCCAACAAGTCTGGCGCTGAGCAAGGGAAGGAAAGGTCAGAATCTGACCCCTTTGTGATTGGCGAGCTCAGTCTGAGTCAGCTCACTGTCTTTAACTAGATTTTAACTGGAATGTGTGTTTGTTGAGACTGCAGATGTACAGGGAGGAATTTCAGCAACTCTGATGTATTGGCATCAACAGCGACTGCGCCAAATCTGACTCTGCCTCCTGTGTCAATAATGTCTATTGCTTGTCCTGATGATTACTAATGATAACAAAATTTTTAAATCAGATGCAAATGGCTTGTTTATTTTATACAACGTAAAAAAATGCACTTGAATGTGTGAATTATTTTTTTTTTTAGCTTTTATTTGGTTCATCTTAGGTCAAATGAAAGTAACAATAATGTAAATATAGTAATATACTATAAATAATAGATATGCACATATCTACATATACAACCATACATTACTTCAGATGAAAAAAAAACACAAACAAAAAAAAACATACATTCAAATAAAGAAAGAAAGAAAGAAAGAAAGAAAGAAAGAAAGAAAAAAGAGAGCAAAAAGGAACGAAGTAGAATAAATAAATGAATAAATAAAATAAATAAATAAACAAACAAATAAAATTAAATTAAGATACAGTTGTCTCCTTAAAATATTTCAGAAAAGGGCTCCAGACAAAAAAGTTTAGGCTTTTGTTTTATCGCAAACCAAATCTTTTCCATCTTGAGAGCTTGTAAAAAATAAAAAATCCATTGCCGATAAGGAGGGGGAGCTGCTGGCTTCCAATTCATAAGAATAAGTCGCCTAGCCAGTAAAGTTGCAAAAGCTACACTATCAGCCTGCAATATGTTTAACTGATCAGATTCTGGCAAAATGGCAAACAATGCTGTTAAGGGGTTGGAGTCGATCGGTAAAGAAAAAAATAAAAGAAAAACACTTAAAGACTTTCCTCCAAAAATCAGACAGTTTTGGACAAGACCAGAAAGAATGCAAAAACGTGGACCATGAACATGTCACCAGCAGAATCAGTCACCATTGACCCACAGGAACACATTAAGCTTCTCTTTGGCTGTCTCATTCTGTGGTTTCTGTTAAGCAGCTGCATTGTGGAAACAAGAAGGAAATAGGTGAGAGATTATCTGTTTTGGTGCCAAAGGAATGATTCTTTGAAAGGATCCAATCAAAGAGTATTTTGTTATGTTTTGGTAATAGATGTGTGTGTGTCATAATATAGAAGAGCATGAAAGGTCAGAGAAGAGAATGAGCAAAGATGAGGAGGGGATTAGGGTGAAATCTGACATGCTTCACTGGTGTGCATCTGTGTTTGCTGGTTTCCACTGGTGTATGACTGTTTGAACATGGCTCTTTCCAATAATCCTATGATTAAATGTGAGGTGCCTGCAAAAAAAATAAAAAAAAATAAAATAAAATAAAAAATAAATAAATAAATCAGCCACAGCCAAACATCAGAATTCAATGAGAATGGCATTTCAGAAAAATACAACGGAAACAAACTTGTGTCTACAATACAAGACGCCTGTAATAATAAAACTCATTTTGAGGAGTCTGGATTGAACTAGGCCACAAGAGGGAGCAAGAAAGCCACAGAATGCACAGCAGAATAAATGTATAAGAAATTTACTCTTGGCTGTCCGCAGCAAGGCTTTCAACAGGAAAGTTTGTCCACATAAATATGTCCACAAGTTTAAGCAGTCAGAGGCTTTTAAAAGTGCTTTCTGTCACTTTTATATGTTCTGCTCAAACAAATGCAGTCCAATCAATCAAAATGCTGAAAAAGAGACCAATAAATAAATAAATAAATAAATAAAATAAAATACAATTTCTGAACTGAACTGGCCTGCTCCATCTAAACAATAATACACCTCATATCAGGGAATTACAACCTGATTAAACTTGAGAAAATGAGAAAACATTCTCTGTGAGAGTTCAAATTCCCAGGCTTTGTTTTTCAGATCCCCCACCCCCCCCATGTGTTATTGCCTTCTAGAATAATTTTTCTTGCCTATAAACTTTTATTCATGGCAAAAAAAAAAAAAAAAAAAAAAAAAAAAAAAAAGGATTTTGCCCATGTTTGTAGAGTTTTTTCATAAAAAAAAAAAAAAAAACTTAAGTATTTCTGAGCAAACTGTATTGCTCTACTGTAACAATCATAAAGAGTCCATGTATATGTAAACTGCCTTTTATTTAAATGCATATTGGTCAGTTTATATTCTATAAATGGGTAAAAGTTCCAAGGTCTAGCTGTACTGTACAGAAACTCGACTGAATAGCATTGCAAACTCATGCACAAAAAAGACAGATGCTCACATACGCAAGCGTCAGTGTTCGAGGTCACATATGGATGACGAAGCAGTCAAGATGATTTACATAACATTCAGATATTGACTTTAGTGTTAAGAGATTTTGTAACTTTACAAAGGTGAATAGTAACTTTACATGACTTGCTCACCGACAGTGAGCAGTGAAAAAGTCATCTCGTCTGTTAAAACACCTTGATGGACAAAACACCTTTCTCATTCTGATGGCACCCTTCACTGCAGAGGAGTAAGTGATGTAATGCTTAATTTCTCCAAATCTCTTTGCCTCTTCTACATCTTGGATGGCCTGAGGTTGAGTACATTTTCAGGAAATTAAAATTTTTGGGTGAACTACTCCTTTAATATTTCACCCTTCTTCAATTAAAATCACTTTACATTACAAAAGACCTTTGCAAATGTAAAACTGCGGATCATATTGCATATCTAACTGAATCTATGCTGAGCGAGTGTGGTGATTGGCAGTGTATATGGCATGCTGTATCCTGCCGGACAGCACTAGACAAGAGCAACCGTGGGTCTGTCTTTGTTAAGCTGGAATGGCTCTTGTGTGCTGTGGGTGTCATCTGTGGATCAGTTCTTTGGCACAAATATCAAAACTCAATTCAGATTCCCTCTCCCAGTGTGATTTCATAGAGGGAGAGAAAGAGGCTCTCAAAATTTAAACGGAAATATGAGCTACTTTAGTAGTCTTCACGTCTTGAGTTTCGGTAATTGTGTGGGAAAATGTTCTGAAAAGTGAATTGGGCTTCTGCCTTGTTCTGATTTAGAATTTGAATTGTGCTATTGGGTTTACGAATTTGCTGGTGGACCATCAGACATCAAGTTAAAAACGGAGAGACAGACTCTTCAGTGGTTTGTTAATATCCACTACATTAAAATTTTGGCTTTTCATCTTGTGACTTCACAAGCAAGATTATACAGAATGCAGTCATAAAGGCTTGGGATTTATTAGCCCCCTGCTGGTATCATCACACTGCTAGAAACAGGCTAAACGTTTCCCATTATAAAACGTATGTTTAAGGGGCATTCGAGAAAGTGCTTGATGAATGGTTGTAATAAAAATAAGTCTTTGGCCCAGTTTATAACTGCCTTTAACAATCTTAAGTCAGATCACAAAAAGTCAACACTAAAAACAGGTGTAAATGGTGTTCAAAACATTAGCGTCATCTAAAACTAAAACTAAAATTAAAAGTAAAAAAGGCAAAGCAACATTTCCAATTTTGGTGTAGTATGTTTGATTTTTTGGTTTTTTTATGCTGCTGGCGGCGGGGGAGAGTGTGTATATTTTATCTGGCAGCCATGCCAAAAACGCTTTAGAAAGATTTATGGATGCTCTGACGTAGATCAAATGCTTGTCTTGTATTTAAAGGAGCTGCAAAGGAAACAAGCATGTTGATCTTGTACAGACTTACCACTAATAGGGTATTAAAATATATTTTTAAAATAAATAAAAATTAATACAAAAACACATAAAAACTTCACAAAAAAACTAAAATTTATATGAAAATTAAAAATTTTATATATATATATATATATATATATATATATATATATATATATATATATACACACACACACACACACACACACACACACACACACAGTTAACAGTATTATAATATAAAACGTATTATTTAAATAATTATACTACAATAACAATGGTGAAAAGACATTCAGAGTCAGAAATATATGTGCATAATAACAGCAGGCAAAATGTATTTTTTTAGGGATGTTAAATTACATATTATTTACATTTATGCATTTAGCAGATGCTTTTATCCCAAGTGATTTACAAAAGAGTAACATAAGCAATTCGTCACAGAGCCAACAATATTCATAGTATACTGGGCTAGGTTTAGTGCAAATAATAAAGAAAGTATTAGTACAAATAATAATAATAATAATAATAATAAAAGTTGCGTAGAATGAAAATACATAAAATTAATAAATATATTTCACACCCACTGAAACAATTCAACAAATTTGAAGTATAATTTTTTTTTTAGAGTCCCATCAGCTATTACATACAACATGCCTCATCAAACTTCACTGTGTAATGTCCTAATAAAAAATTTAAAACCAACATTTGTCATCCAACTTTTTACAACATATCAGCCTTGTTCTTTGTGCTGCTTAAAACTTTAAAGACTTTGTAGTGTTTCCTGCTCCAGCCGTTGTCACTGGTCCTCTATGCTGAAGCGGCCTGTCATCTGTACATATTTACATTTACATTACATTACATTTAATCATTTAGCAGACGCTTTTATCCAAAGTGACTTACAAATGAGAACAATAGAAGCAATCAGATCAACAAGAGAACAACAATGGTATACAAGTGCCATGACAAGTCTCAGTTAGTCTAGTACAGAACACGTAGCCAGGGTTTTTATTTTTTTAAGAATATGATAGACAAGAAAAGAACAGGTAAGTACTAGAATTAGTTGGTTAAGTGCTGGCGAAAAATATGAGTCTTTAGATGTTTTTTGAAAATGAGTAAAGACAACCCTCGCTGCTGCATTCTGGATCAGTTGCAGAGGCTTGATAGTACATGCAGGAAGGCCCACCAGGAGAGCATTACAATAGTCCAGTCTGGAGAGAACAAAAGCTTGGACAAGAAGTTGGGTGGCTTGCTCTGACAGGAAGGGTCTAATCTTCCTAATGTTGTATAAGGCAAATCTGCAGGACCTGGTCATTGTAGCAATATGGTCTGTAAAGCTTAACTGATGATCCATCACAACTCCTAAGTTTCTGGCTGTCCTGGAAGGAGTTATGGTTGACGAACCCAGCTGTATAGAGAAGTTGTGATGAAACGATGGGTTAGCTGGAACCACCAGCAGTTCAGTCTTAGTAAGGTTGAGCTGAAGGTGATGGTCATTCATCCAGCTAGAAATGTCACTCAGACATATGTAGTCCTCAGTTATCTGGACCCCCCCCATCTGCCCTCAAACTGTGCGTTTCATCACTCGCTGCTATCAAGGAGCCCTGCCCCTGGTCACGATTAATGAGCCCAACGCCTCCTGGGTTAACAGAAATTAATAGGCAGACAGAAATTTACATTTCCATTTGAGGGCAAAAAAGGTTTGATGTAGTCCATTACTAAGGCTGCTGAGAGAGAGAGAGAGAAAGAGAGAGAGAGAGAAGGGAATGGGTACATGTCATAAAAATGTATGAGGTTGATTTATGAATGGTCAGGTGTGAGGTCTGCCAGTCTGGATATATTAAGACAATCTCAAGGCTTGTTAAGGTGTTGGTCAGGTAATGTGCCCTTGATGACACTTCCCTGAACTCCAGCTCCTTCATTAAACAGACTGTTTTTTGTGCTTAATGAGTGATTTGCTGTGTTAGCAGATTGATTAATTTTCTCATATGAAGGTGAGAGAGTGTTGAGTATGTCTAAGAGCTGTGCATTCATTTGTCTTTATTAGCATGGTACATATGATGCTGATGAAGACTAGCGGTTATCAACTAGTTTTTCTTCCGGAATTTTTTTTATTATTAAACATTATGAATGCATAAATCTATTAAGATTACTACCAACTGCAAAGGTCCAACAATATGCAGAATTATTAACTTGAAATAGGATGAGTAGGAAAATAGACTATTGTGGCATTTCAGCTGAATTTCAGTGGTTTCATCAAGGCGGTAAATAAAAAGTGTATACATTTTCAGTTATATGCGTGAATCTAACTAAATACAATAAAAATATTTAAATATACGCACTGTAAAAAAACAAAAAAAAAACAAAAAAAAACAAAACAATGATAACATGCTTTTCCATTAGTTTATCTCAAAACAATTTTAACTTTTAAAGTTATGAAATGAGTTGTATAGTAGATTTGATTATGCTAAATTTAAACATGTCATATGATGCAATTAAAATTTTTCCTTTCTCTTTGGAGTGTTACAAGCTCTTGGCGCATAAAGAAGATCTGTAAATTTGCAAAGACTAAAGTCTCAAATCCAAAGAGATATTCTTTATAAAAGTTAAGAATCAACCACGCCCCCCTAAAATGGCTTGTTCTAACACGCCCCCGCATCTCTATGTCACGATGTGGGAAGATTTGCATAACACCGCCCAAAAGTTCACGCAAAGAAAGAAGGAGTAACTTTTATTCTTGCTGTAGTCATGGAGACGCTGTGTGTTTCGTTGTGAAATCGAAGCTCTTTGTTTGGCCTTCCAAAAGAGGACACAACTAGAAATCAGTGGTTAAGTTGTATTTACAACACTGTTCCGGAACAGTTCAACACAAATACTCAGATGGGGTCGCTTTTCAGACCGATGAGCTTTGTAAAAAAAGATGCGTTTCAGAAAGGGGGGGCATAGAGGAGAAACAATAATGTACATTATGTGGAAAATAATGTGTTTTTTGAACGTTAAACCGCATAAACACATTGCATTACACCAAATACACAAAATAATGTTCTTTTTAGCAATATCATATGACCCGTTTAAGGCAGTAGCTGAAAGCTGAAGTAGGTGGAAATTTATTTACATTAAGTAAATATAGCTTATCTTGATACAAGATTTTCAGTCAATTGAAATGCCACGTTGAACAGATTTATGGAAATGAATAACAGTTTTTCCCTCTTTTTATTATTTGAATTCAAAATAGTTTTGTGTGTGTGTGTAATCATATTTGGGTCATGATTTACCAGTTGAGAACCACTATACACTAGATTTTTTTTTTCTGAGTTTAAAACATTCATTTTTGTAGAGAGAAAGAGAGATAGACTGAGAATTGTGTTTGGAGCAAAGTGCCAGTTCAGCAAGAATTTAATGGAAGATCAATTAATTGGGCCTTTGGTGTTAATTGACATAACTGACATGTGGCTGCTCTCCAAAACTTCATCAGAAAAAAGGGAAAAACTCATCATCGTGGTATCTAAGCTAGACACAGTGCCTCTGCAGATATTTCTCTTCCCTTTATCTCATTTCCTGCATGCCAATTCAGAACAGACTCCATATTTTTTACCATCTAAAGTCCAAAAGAAAAGTGACATTCCTCTCAACCTGCCAAGCTTTCAGTGCTCATTTTATAATTCAGATGAATGGTTATATTTTTTATTTATTTATTTAATAGTTAATGTGCTTGGAAACCATGAGCCCAGCTGGATAACTTAATTATATTGCTCCATGTAGCTCTTCCACAACAATTATGGGACGATAATAATTGGGCAAAGGTTTAATGCTCCATTTACATATTGGTGCCATTCAACGGTGAGGAAAAACTTTCAATGCTTGACTAGCCAAATGCCTGTTTAGTTAAATTATCTCCAGGGCCAACGAGCCTGAATTAAAAGGTCTCATGTTCCGTGGAAAGTAAGCTTATATTCGCAACAACATGAAAAGTGATTAAACATTGTAGTACTATTAGAGAGAAAGACCACAAAGACCATGTACTGTAGATTGCATCACATGCATCAAGCAAATCAAGTAAATTAACCCTGTAAAGCCTGACATATTAAACTCATATTTAAAATGTTTTTCTGTTTCATACTTCCTGAAGGTAATAATAAAAAAAAGAAAAAAAAGAAACTTTGCTTATGTTTTTATTTCACATATTGATCATACTTTAATGATAATTTATCACAAGAAAAAAAGTATATATATATATATATATATATATATATATACATACATATATATGAAAAATAATAATATACATTTAAAAATTTATATATATAAAAAAATACAGTCACGATCAAAATAAATATACCTCAAGTGTTTGATGTATCATTTGTTAGACACATCTTCACATTTTTCTATGTAAGCAATATCAAGATAAAATTCACTCACACATCTATCAATTAAGCTATTCTTGCTGTGACTATTAAAATCTGCAAAGACCTCCTAGCAAAAATAAATGCATTGCGACACAGAGGCAGACATTGGAAATATAAAAAGTGGTTCTTCCTGAAAAACATAAATGACCCACCAGGGGACAGAAAAAAAAACATAAAGGCTTTTCAGGAAAGTATTGATCAGACATGTGGCTTTATAGGGTTAAGTCAAAAGGACATTTTATAATAGAATAGAAACCATTGCATATAATGAATCATGTACTATGTCCAAAACAGAATGCATTATGTTGATCTAGATGATGTAGCCCAGCCCTGTTTTCTTCATAAATGAATAATCTTTCTAAACATCTCCCAACAGGCTGAAAGCTTACTGTTTCTACATCTACATGCTTCACTAAGTGCTTTACACACGGGTAAACTTTCTGTTGACTTCAAATCTCTCCCAGCCACTTGGAAATGAACATGTTAGAGTGCAATTTTGGAAAGCAGCTGCAAACCCTCGAGTGTATTTTTCTCCCCTTCGTATGCATAGTCACTCTTGTTCTTCAGACACAGAACAATAACAAGTACGCAACTTTGGATGGCGGGCCTTATCTCTTTCACGTCAGAACTCTATTTCAGCTGAATATTCAGACCAACTCATCACAATTCCGCGCACAGAAATAATGGAAATGCTTAATTGCAAAGATGCCATCGGTTTAATTGAATTACCAGCCAGCAAAGCAATAATACAATTCGTAATAGCGCACAAAGGACAGCTCTTCAGATAAGGAGTAACTTTGTGTGAGAGGAGAGGAGAGGAGAAAGATGTCTGGGTCGTTTTTTCATTTTGAGGGACATGGACGAGCATGTCAGCTTTACAAAGTCATTTGTATACAAGTCGAGTCTCGTCTTCTTTACATTTACAAAGCCTCGGTCAAGAGCCCTGGATTGTGCTTTATTTAGAGCCAAGTGAGGTGTAATCCTATTCCAGCTAAATTACTGTCTATGAAGCTGTGCTGAGACCTGTTCTGACTGAGTGATCCTGTATTATAGTATGAGTGGATGCAGGCCTGCTTTTCTTCCCATGCTGTGTATCCTGTTTTTAGCACTCAGAATTTGTCAAAGTTTATTTCTATCCTATAAAAAAAATCTATTCTAACTATATATATATATGTATGTATATATACCCTCTGCTGGGATGATCTCTATTAATGTGGCAAATAATTAAAAGGAATTGTTGTCGTTGCAGTTATACAAGTGGTTGGATATAAACCAATGAATTAATTTGACGTTTTCCCTAGTTATTGTTTGTGCTGAGGGAAACAAGGGTTGAGCCTCTTGATAGTGTAATCTAATTCTCTTAAATATAATTTTAGACTAATTTAGAATGTCTCCTTCTTTAAAAAACCCTCTGGATGTTGCTGTTCCCTTTTACATGGATTACATTAATAAGCATGTCTTTCTTGTTCTGTCACAGTTTGTCATTTGGAGAAAGGCCCCCAGAGCTCTGACACTCTGACTCACTTGCTCTGCATTCGACATGGAGGGAAACGCTTGTCATTTGCGATATTGTGGCCTTGATTGCTGATTGGCTGCAGAGTTCTAGCCAAGAATGCTGATTGGCTGTCTGCCACTTTTTACACTCGGCACAAACACGCTCAATATTCTTGGATTGAATTTTTCATACAGGTCACTACATAATTCTCAAGTATAGTAAAGAGAAAATAGAATTACGTTTCCTCCGTTTAATTTTGATATTCAGCAATGCAGCCTTTTTCAGAAATTGCTTGCACTTTCCTCATTTGTTAAGTCACTTTGGATAAAAGCATCCACTAAGCTAGGTTTGGGCCCTTCCCGAGCTCTGAGCCCTTCCCCGGACAGCACGCCAAATATGCATTATCATACCTCAGCTAATCATATGTAAGCATGAACTTGTGAAACGATCTAAGCGCATGGTCTAATTAGCGCATGGCACAGGTACACTCAGGGCGTGTCCGAATCAACTTTTGCTAATTTAACAGCGGGAAAACGGTCTGTATGCCCGGGCGCATGGTCTAAACGGTTTGTCCATATTCTCTTAATGAGAAATGGGTGTTTTTTGGGCGTAACGTGCAATAAACCAATCAGAGTCTCATCTCCCATTCCCTTTAAGAGCCAGTTGCGCTCGTGCCAGGACGGATTTGCTCGGTGTAATTGGCATGTGCAAAGACAAAACGTGTCTCCGAGATGAAACGGAGCTGCTCATGCGCGAGCAAATAATAGGTAGCCTAATTCTGATACATGCGATGACTATCCATTATGACATGTATGACTTATATATATATATGTGTGTGTGTGTGTATATATATATATATATATATATATATATATATATATATATATGTATGTATGTGTAGCCTACGCAATAATATTCTTTTGCATTGTAATCCTTTATTTTTTATATATATATATATTTGGCATGTTTGTGTGCTGCTTTGCATCCCTGTGTGTTTAATAAGCAGCGTGTATGTGCGTTGTGGACCCGTCTATACTAACGCGCTCTTTAAATAACAAAGAAAAAACATTGTGCCAGACTTCAGACCAGGGTCCCGTTCTTCGTACGTTGCTAACTCAGTTAGCTGGATTTGATTGTTGATGATTTGGCATTATCTTGGATAGTTTGGTTCTCCGAAGCTCATCCCAGATTTGTTGTCATAGCAACAGGTCCGTAAGCTTAAACCTGCTCGGAAGCAGGCTTATTTCATGTAAACAAGATTAGATTGCATCTTTTTAAGCAGAATTGATACTTAAAATCTGTCTGCTACCACCGCTAACTTATTACAAGAGCATCCTACTGATCCAGGGACAATAATTTAAAATAATAATTAAAAAAATAATTTAAAGATAATATAATAATGTTATGTAGTCTTTAACACAGCCAGTTTTACCTCACTGAAAGATTTATTCGTCATGAAATAATTACTTCATAATTGTATTGCTATACAGATAATGTAGAATCGTGCATTAATTTGAGTGATGACAGCTATTATGGAAGTGGCTTGATGAGTGCAGGAGATGCAGATAACATGACGTTGACCCTTAATAAACTTTAATTAATGCTGTCACGTAACAAATCTGTTCAAATATAAAATTAATGAATTTCTAATTACTACATTGAAATAATGTAAAGTCTGTACAAATATTAGAAATCGTGAATATAAATAATTGGGAATCATGTAAATTAAAATAAAATAAAAACAGTGCACATTTCATTTATCTATTATAACATTTACTTTGTTCGCTTGGCTGTCTCCTTATTAAAGTCCAGAAATTTGTCAATTTTTTGTCAGGTGTCTTTTTAAATTATATGAAATGTCATTACGGTGCCGTCTTGGCCCGCCAGCCAATCACTGCATTGCTGATCATGGTTTTCGAGTATCGATACATAGCCTCTTTACACCAATCCATGAATGCGCATTTATCTCAGATAACTCAAACCCAGCCATACTAATCATGAACAACAGGTGCTTTCGAAGAAAATATAAAATTTAATGAATTAGCCAGATCCTGATTGGCGCGATGATTATCATCTTGGATGTGACATTTCATCTCGGATGTAATAAGTGACATACGAAGAACGAGCCCCAGGTTTGAGTTGGTCTTTGGCACAGTCTATTTTCAGTACCTGAAAATAGCAACGGGCCCAGCAATGCGCCTGAACACACTTCGCTTTCAGACCAGCACGCCCCTAAGTGCACTAATGGACGCAAATGTATTGCTATTTTAAACAACATGGCGCCAGGACAGAAAAATGAGAACTGCGTTTGGGCTGAAACGAGCAAAATCACTTGCCACGCCTTGCGCCACATTGGGCCGGGTGTATGATAGGGACCAATATGTATGTTTAAAGACCATCCTTACCTTTTGTTTTCACATCAGCCTTAATTACGGTCAGACATTCTCAACCCCCCCATAGGTCACACCCTGTTTGAGAATATGAAAGTTTAACATATTCCTCTGAAACCTAGAAAATCTCTTTTACTTTACTTTTTTCTTTGACATCAGAGGAACACCACAGCTCTCAACCGTGTAAAATGGCACATTGTTTATTTTAACTATGATCATTCCAACACACAATTTCAAATAAAACATTTATTGTGCATCTATACAAAAAGAAGCACCACTGGACGTAACACTGGAAAGTTTCTTTAGGGTAAAGCTGATCGACTATTCTGTTCACTTTTATAATGGCTATGTATTACAAATGTAATTTTGCCCTGTAATTTAAAACCTGTTCTGTGTTCAGGTAATGGGAAATTAGAATGAAGTCAATACAGTGAATAGTACGAAGAGCAACAAAAGTGATTCTCCTCTACATTTTACTTTTAAAGGCATTTTCTCTGAAGATCCTTTGGTACTGCGTGAGTTGGTAAACAGGGAGCATACATTTTCTTTGAACACTCATTGATTGGAACCTTCTGCCATTGCTCATTGTCTGCAGAATGAGACCAGCAGAATTGTCGTTATCTGGCCCTGTGAGAGCTCCCAGGAGGGGCAATCATGAATTCACTATTGTACTAGTATTTGGAACAAGCAGCATTTTTGTAAAATACTGCTTACCAGTTTGGGGAAGTGACTGTAGATACTATTCGGTTTGACCATTGGTTGCTCGAGAAACCTGTAATGAAGACACTTGGGCATGCTGTGGGTCTCCATCTCTTTTGTCTGTAATTCTGGACTATGTTCAAGCACCAAACCAAGCTTTGAGTTTCAAGTACTCAGGCCTGTGCAGAGTCTGTGAGAACATGATCCAAAGTTCATTGGAACTTGTTTTTTCATCCCTCACCACAATCTCTCTCCCTGAGGAGCATTGTTTTGTCATGGGATAAGGTTTTAGTAGCCACTACTAAGCTGCATTACACTGCTTAGCTGAGCTTTAAGAGGGTTAGAGATCTTAGCATCATGCTGTGGAGTCTGAAGTAATGCAGTATAATATCATTCATCTTCATAAATGGCTCAAATGCATATCATCGTGCTTCAAACGCACCTTTCATGAGAATAAACCGCTCTGACTCTTGTGAATAAGTTTAGATGAGAAGTGTCTGTTTGTATGATCAGAGAGGCTGACTGGAACAACACAAAACCAGGTTGAAGCCTCTTCTTACTTGCAGTTAAGAAATCACAAAGCAAAGTGAGCTGCTTGTGGTTCGTGCTGGAGTTTTTATTTATTCATTGATTTTTTTTTTGTATTCAGGCTTTTTGAGTAATCAAAAAAAAAAAAAATCAATCACTACAAATGATTACCAGACCTCCTCTGGTCGCATGGTCACATTGGAGTCCAAGTCTGTATAATCCAAATAAATCATTTACTTACTCTCATGTCCTTCCAACCTGTGTGTTTGAAGTTTTAAATTGTCATTCACTCTTTGGGACATTTATGAGAGAAATAACTCTCCAAATCATGAACAAATATTTATTTGAATCAGATATGTTAATCTGTTTGTTCAACTCACAAAACTGTTCTGAGTTGGACTGATTAGGTTCTTGAGTTCATCTTGATCTGGTTGCAGCAGTTTAACAGTTCTCACATAAAACTATACCTGGCTTAAGAAGATATGGAATACATTGCACAAGTCAAATGGAACATTTTTTATGATGCTGTCCCAGTCCTTTTTGAAGTTTGAACAGCCATTCATTGAAATTTGCTAAGAAAAGACCAGGTAATTTTTTTTTCAAAACTTCAAATTTTGTATTACAAAAAAAGAAAGTAATACATGTTTTTGGAATGACATGAAAGATGGGGGGAGTAAATGGTTAGGCTTATATCTTGAACTGGAGCCTATTGTTTGTAAACAGAAAACATGATTATTCTAGACTAACGTAACATATTTTGATAAGTGTTGAGCCCCCAAAGGCTAGAAATTCCTCTAGTAACACTGCAAGATAATCGCGTAATATATTTACAGATGCTCATTGCCTGAACTACCGAGTCAATGCATGATTTTGTGTCCTTTGGCTTTTTAAATCTCACAAGGTAGTAAACAGTGGGAAGGGCTGGTATGTTGCAGAGCTGGTGCCAGAACACATTACAAAACGGGTGATCTTTGTTATTTTGTTAGAAGACACACTTGTCCCGTTTCCAACTCATGATTTTGCTAGACCATGCATATGTGTTAACTATATAAATATACTAAATAAGAAATATGTCATCAATCAATCAATCATCATCAATCAACAATACAATAAATGGAAACAAAAAAACAAGAAACCAACTAGAAATCCAAAATATCAATCAATGGACAATAATCAAAAAGTTTCAAATTTCATAATAAACATAATTTTTAAGAAAAATATATAATTTTAAAAATGGAGAATCCAATATAGTAATATTTATAAGCAAATTATAGCAATATTATAAAAATAATACCTTAACTCAATATATTGTAACTGTTAAAACAGTGTAAACACATGGCAAAAGTAACAATAGTTTGGGTTGAACTTGAAACATTTTGGCTGCAATGCCTGGAGGTTTATGTAACAAGGCTGTATTTGTAGTAGGATGAGATGGAGAAAAATAAAATGCCTGGATCAAATCTTTTTACCTGGGGGTTTTCATTTTTTGTTAAAGACTGGAAAAAGTCCCCGAAATGCTTGTAAAGGTGAAGAACAGAGTCAGCATTTTCAGAGTACACTGGAGACAGAGGGTCACCACAAGCTCTAGTGCTCTTCTTCTGCATTAGATTCAAAAGCATCACACACAAACACACATAAACTATTTCCCTCTCTCACTTTCCTCCCAAACCGAAGCACACACACACTCCAGCACACAACGACATGCACTGTGATTATACAACCAGGCACAGAGAGGAAGCCACAAGGAAAACCACTCACCGTCACCTGGTGATTCTCCAGATGCCACAGGCACTGAGATTGCCTATCAATCACGGATAGTTTTCCCTTTCTGCCCCTCTCTGCCTCCTCTTCTCTCCTCCCCGATCCGCCCATCCGCTCAGGTCCGGTGTATGGGTGGAGCTGGGGGGACAGCGGAGACAAATAGGTCCGTATTTACAGGGAAACAGAATTATCAATAAACAGCAAGGGCATAACGCATCTACATCTCACCAGAGAAGAGCCACAGGACTTAAATAACAATGCTGAAAAATGAGCCAACCAGAGACCAAGAGTGTTATTAATCACATACTTGTCTGTCTGACACACACACACCCCACACACACACACACACACACACCCACGGACCAAACCCAACAAAACACTACACACCCCCCACAGTTACACACAGCGGATGCTCGCCCTAGCAATACCATAAAACCTGGCCCTTGTAAAGTCAATTTTTATAAACTACATCAAAAGTGAGGTGCGAGTGACAAACATGAGGCGGATGGTTAGAGGAGCATTTTTGTGTGTGAAGAATTAGGGTCGAAGGGCTCACGCTGCAGAACACACACGTTAAACGAGTAGATTAACTGTCACACGTTCTTTATAGGTGGCAGCGCTGACTGATTTGCGGCGTTAAAAACATGGTGAGTCTGCATTGCTAATGCCCCCCCAACACATCTCATGCGTTATGTAACACGCCGCAGCGGTTCACACGCAGTTCTTTCATCCCCTCCGTACTCTCAGTCAGTGTGAAATCCGCCACAGGTTAACGTATTATAAATGAGCACCTTCTGGTTACTTACCTGTCAGAGGAGGCAATGCCACAGGGCCAATTGATCTCACGGAGTTTCCAGGGTTGATTTTTTTTCATTACTTTCACACCGTTTTCCTCCCCCCCCACAGCTTGTTTCTTTATATTTGAGTGATGTTTTACGTCGGTAACTTCAACACTAAAACGGATAATTTGCCCTAAAATTTATGTTCTGTCTAATATATTCACACTCCTGTCATTTCAAATTCTTATGATGTTCTTTTCTTTTTGTGTGAATATTTAGTGTGTAAAACATGACACACTCAAAAATTTTGACTGTTTGACTTTGGCCAGTTGCTCCATGCATTTAACAATTGATTGGCAGACTATATTACAGAACCTTTATATAAGGCATTTCCAGAGAAACTTTGCTGTCACTTTTGCATTCTCCCAAGAAAAATTGTTTTTTCATGAAAAACTTGTGTTTACATGCAATTGCAATATATATATATTACTTTTTGTTTTCACCTGAGAAAACTGGATTTCGTTTGCAAGTGAATGCAAAGGTTCTGTGAGCAAACCAAAGTTATGATTTTTTATTGCCATATCGTATTCCTGATCCTCCTATCTCAAAACCTGATATTCGTTTTTGAATAATCTTCCATATAAAAGCCAATTGGTGAATAAATCATTTAGATCCATTTTTGGACTGTTTATAAACTGATTCACTGAAACTATCTTACTTACAAGGGTTACATATGTGCTATTCAAAATTTTCCTTTCTCTTTGGAGTTGTTACAATGCTCTTGGTGCATAAAGAAAGATCTGTAAATTTGCAAAGATTACAGTCTCACATCCAAAGAGATATTCTTTATAAAGACGTCAACCATGCCTACCTAAAACGGGCTCGTTATAGACATGTCCCAACATGTCTAAACGTCACGATGGTGGAAGATTTGCATAATGCTGGCCCCCAAATTCATGCAAAGAAAGAAAGGCATAACTTTTATTCCACTGTTTGTCCCGGCGCCCTTTGTGGAGACCCTGTTTTCATTGTGAAGCGAAAACTACTTTGTTTGGGCCTTCCAAAAGTGGACACAACTCTAGAAATCAGTGGTTAGTTGTCTTTACAAAACACGTTTTCAGAAACAGTTTTTCATACCACATATTCAGATCTGTGTGAGCAGAATTTTACGAGACTTTCCTGATCCTGGTAGAGTCGACTACAATGCCGGCTGTTCTGGACTCACAGTCTGTAAGTAGGCTACGTAGTCAGATTTTAAAGGATTTGCCACTGATGATTCAAACACGGAGTTTTGAGCATGTTGAGTAGCGTTTGTTGTTATTCGTTTGTTCATTTCTCTGATCACAAAATGCAGACAACGTTTTTTTTATGTTTACGCAGTGTAATCCAACTCAACACGTAAAAGAACAGTATAAGTCAGCAGGTTTTAAATTCCAGTCCTCGAGCTTCCCCTGCTCTGGCACATTTTTATATGTTTCCTCTATCGCCTTCAGAACGTTGGTGTCTATTTGAACGTAAGTGCCCTGCTATATTGACATCACAAGATATTCCTGCCATGATGTCCAGTTCGAAGTGAAACATCATATGTTCCATTTCAAAGGCATTGACGTGTGTGACGATGTAAATTGAATTGGATTCATTTTATAGAGGTATATGATGTCCACTTGTTTTTCCATGTCAAACTCATGGATAGCGGCCAATCAGAGCCACAACTCGCCTTCAGAATGATGAGGCTGTTAAATTGAGGCGTTTCAAAAAGGGGAGCATTAGCGGAGCAACAATAATGTACATTATGTGGAAAATTTATGAATGTGGTTTTTGTACTTTAAAAACCACGTTCCTCACCAATACACAAAAATAATGTTCTTTTTAGCAAAATATAGAGCCTTTAAGAGAATATTTATGTATAATCCAACATCAAGCGGGTTCTCATATAGCCAAATACAGTGGGTAATTTTATGTCTATAGGGTTTGGTTTTTTTAATTTTGACAGGAATATTAATGTTTCTTGATTACAGCGCAAACACCAAAAAGGCAATTAGCAGTGGTCAAACAGCACTTTCAAAACAACTTTGCCCAATGTTACTTCTAAACACAAATGAATGGAATTAAATGGCAAAAAAATATATATAAAAAAAGGTTATTCCTTGGAAATTTCTGGGTGGTTGGAGAAAAAAGCCATTAATTATTTGGACAAAAAAAAAAAATCAGCTACTGCCTGAAAACCAAAATTCCCAAAATGTAAAAAAAAAAATGGGGCTTTAGGAAAAAATAAATGTCTTTTTTGGAGTGTTTTTAAAAGGGGAAGACTTCAAAAATACGAGGGGAAAAACCGATCGGGAAAATGCACGGGACATGCTGTAGATGTACCCCTTTTTCCTCTCTTTCTAAATGCTGTCTCAGCAAAATCTGGGAAGGATTTGGAATCTCTGAATTTAGTCCCATTTTCTGTTTGGTTTACCCTTTAAGCTTTAAAAGGGGGATGCAGTCTTAGAAATCTACAGACAGGTTTTCAGGGTAGATGGATTTTACTGAAAAGTCCCCCTTTTTACAGACAGCCTTTTTAATGATTTTCCCAGGCATTGCAGAGGGCCCCCCAACGGGCGGCTAGCCTTTAACGAAAAACAGATTCGGGGGATTTAATGCAGTCCCCCCCCCCCAAAAAAGTGCATAGCCCGGTTAAGCCAGACTTACAAAAAATGTTTTTCCCTTTCATTTTTAAATGGCTTTTGGGGATGAAAATTTTCTTAGAACTATTTTTAACAAATTTTTCTAAAATTTATTTTTTTTTTTTTTCCCTGCTTTGAAACCCCAGTTCTTTAAGAATGGCCCCCCATTGCAGTTTTCACTTTATTTTTATGGACCTGACCCACTAACATTTGTAAAACCAGAAAGTGAAAAACATTTTAAAATAAAATATCTATTTTTCTATAACTAAAACCTAACAAACTTTTTTTCCTGAAATATTTTGCTAGTTAAGCAAAACTTTTTAAAAAAAAACCCCCAACGGGGTTTTATATTTTGAATTAATGCACTGCCCTTTAGGGTTTTTAAAGGGGGGTTTAAGGGCCTAAAAAAAAAAGCCTACTTTTCCCTTTAAAAATGTTAAACAACAATGAAGAATTAAAAGTTAAAGGACACAGCCCCTTTTTTTTGGAAAATAAAAATCATTGTCAAAAGGCCTGTTTTTGAATATGCAGACCCCTTTGAAAACCCATGCAAGAATAAACAATGACCCTCCAGCAGCACTGCTTCTGATCCCTGTGGGATTTTCGGGGAACATCCTTTTAAAAAATGGGGGGTAAAATGAATGCCCGAGTGTCTATTTTAATGTTTTGTTAAAAGGAAGTTCTCTAAGGCAAAAATTTAACCTTGAAACAAATGCTTTGTCAAAAAAAAATTGGGGGAAAAGGTGTTCCATGGCGAAAGTTTTGTTAAGACATGAAAAAGAGTTTAAACAGAAATCCACCAGCTAAAGGGATAAATTTTGATGTTTGGAAATTTTTAAATTAACCAAACCCAACAAAAACCGAAAAACCAAAGGTCATTACTCTGAAAAAAAAGGCACATGGCACTAGAAAAAAATGGGAAAGTCTGTTGTTTGGAAATTGAAATTTTGTGGATATTTGTAAGTAAAAGCACCCTTAGAACAGCCAGTGCCCTTTAGCGGGCAGATCAAAGAAAACCGTGTTCCAATTTAGGGAATATACCACAAGAACTTAGTGCCTTTTTTGGGATATATTTGGGATTTCTCTCATGGCCCGAAAACTGAGAACAGGAAAAACCCTAGTTCATTTAGTGTCACTTCCTCTGAGGTGCTTTTCCTTTGGGGAAAAATTTTTAAATATGTGCTTTTAAAAATGGCTATTTTTTTTCAAAGATTTCTCCATTTTACACTTTCCCGTTCCTTCTGTAGAAAACCCCTTAAATTGTAATAGGGTTGGGGAGTTCAGTTTACCTTGGCCCCGTTAGAGTTAACCCTTATAAAGATAAAGAAATTTAAAAAAATGATCCGTCGGGGAAATTTTCTGTAAAGCTTGTCAGAAGGGCTGTGTTCCAGATTGGGAAAAGGATATCAGACAAAGGTTTAAACATCTGCAAAAACTAAGGCATAAAAACAGCTTGGGGCCCCTTTTGCGTTTGCTCAAACATAGTAACATAAAAAAAAAAAAATTAATGTTCTTAAAGGACGATAGACATGCAAGGACAACATAAAATTTCAAATTTTATTAAAAATTTGTTTTTTTTTTAAATTAATAGTGAAAATTTTGTAAAAATTTTTTGAAATCCTATTAATATTGTGAATTTTGAGGATTTGTTTCTTTTTGTCTTTGTGGGGAATACACAGGGGGGTTATTTTTCTTTTCTGCAGTCATTCTGGTTTACTTTTTATCTTAAATACCTTACCCACCAAAAAAATGAAAATGGGAAAGGGAGGGATGTTTTGTTTTTTGGAGACAAAAGGGAATCCCAAAGCAAAAACAAGTCAAACCTCAGGTACCTGGGGTTTATGAAGGAAAAAAGAAAAATGTCTGCTACAAAGAAACAAAAAAAAATATAATGGTATTTTCCCCTCCAAAGAGATATTTCTGAGACAAACCCAAAAACCCCAAAGGGAAAAAATGCCATCTGGAATATGGGAAAAAAAAGCTTTTTTGAAAAAAAGGGCCCTAAATTTTTAACATGGGGGGAATTGATCTATTTTTTAAATCCTTTTTTTCACAAGGTTCCTTGGACAATACTATGTTATGACTTTAAAAAAACTTTTTTTTTCATGAAATTTTAAACCCCAAAAACCAAACTCCATATGTTGGGTCTTCAGGGAAAAGTAAACTTTTCGGTAGCTTACCCGGTGTAGGATGCAGAATAGCCAGAAATATTGCCAAAATCTGCAGCCTTCCTAGGAAAAAAATGATTAAATCAAATGTAAAGCATCAGGAACACTGGGAAAAAATTGATTTTATAAAACTGCCCGATTTATGATTAAAAAAAAAAAAATCCGCCCGGTAAAAAAACTGCTCATTCTCAGTGACATTATCTTCCTCACTATGTGTAGATTGATTGTTTAAATTTCTATTTAGTCACCCCAATAGGTTTCCCCATCAATCACCCCACTAATTATGTACAAGGTTTTACAGCTCTGCTGAAGATATTGGGGCTTTTAAAATTTCACTCCTTTTTTAAACCCAAAAAAAAAAATATAATCTCAGCGGAAAAAATTAAAACCCTTTTTCACAATAATCCAACCGGATTTTCACCCCAAAAAAGACATACAAATGAAACAAAAAATTCAACAAATAAGGGGATTAAAGAGGCAAAATATATAAAAAGGGGGGAAAAAAATTTGTCTCTTAAAGGTTGTGAGTCATCATACACTGGTTTTCTTTTCCCTCCAGTACAGAATCAATAACAGCTAGTGTTAAGGTGATACGACAGATTCAATGTGCCAAAATAAAGGTATAAAGGAACGAAAGATTGAGTAAATTGCTTCCAATCATTTTTTGTTTCGTACCTTTGTTTTGGGTTGTACTGAGACTAGTGGCACGGCATAGGCATTATGCAAGAAAACAAGCATGGGTTAGCTAATATCTTTGCAGAACGTGCTAGCCCGATCATGAGTGAACTTTTGCCAGTTAATAGGGAGTACTAAGACTACAGAGAATAATTATTGGCGGTTATGTGATCTAAAGGTATAGTTCACTAAACGTTACTACCTCATGTGGTTTTTAAATCTGGGGCACAAAAGCTATTTGACGAACCAAAACACATTCATATTTCAGTAGAGTCCAAACCACAAGTGGATGCTATTGACTTTCATTGGGAAGAAGAAACAATAAATAAATGAGATGGCTTTCAATGAGATTTTGAAGGAAAAAGAAAAGGAACAGGCATTTTTCAAAATATCTTCTTTCAAGTAGAAATAGAAAGTCATACATTTTAATTTTTTGCTGAGCTATCCCTTTAGCATGGCAAATAGCTCCATGTTAAGGAAAAACCTTATCGCCATTATAGATGTCTTAAAGTTCAGGTACAGTATGTGGATTTACCTTTTAAACCTTCCCTTTATAACATATTCAGCTGTGCTCTTAAACAACACTTGTCCCCAGGATTCATTTTTTACTTGTATCCCATATGTGACAACTCTCTGTCTCATGTGATTGGTTGGGCATCCTTCTCACTGGTAGATGAGCAGATAAATCTGCTTCCACCCAACTCCTTTATAGAGATGGAGTGTCCTTGGTTAGAGTTTGCGGCCCATCTTTTATCTTTTACACAGGGTTATTTGTTAAAGCCTATGCCCTCTCCTCGCCTCCCCATCTCTCTGGATGTCTTACAGGACCAGAGGCAGGTTTTCTATTAGACACAGCATGAATTATGAAATGCAGGCGGTCAGGAGGTGATAGACAGTGAGTCATAATGCATGTAAAACACTGGTGGGGTCGTTGGAGCTGTTTTATTACGTCAAATGTGGCTGAAGGCAACCCCTAGTACATCGACAGACAGAAAACAATATTCCTCATGAAATAAGAGCGATGATCCACACACACACTATGACCCCTTTTCACACAAACAAGTGGATGTACTGAGAAAATATATTTTTTTACTGCGAATATAATCCTTTTCCTGCTTCCTCTCCAGTTAATGCCAGTAAGGTGATATAGTTTTCTGTAAGTGCTGTGGTATGAAACTGTTATCAAAAATTAGAATTAAATACATCCTGAAAGACTCAAAATCGAGGGAATTGAGGAATACCACTTCAATCAAGATTCTCTCAACCTCTGCAGGACCACAATGGCACCGGATCTTGGAAGACAAATATCCCTCATATTACAGTTGTAACAGTCCTTTGGAAAATGGTATTGACCCCGTGGACTGTTAAAGCAAAAGCCACTTTAAGTGCCGCATTTGCATCTAAAATACCAATTGTAACGCACAATTCAGTGTTTATACCCTTTAAAAAATACAAAAACAGTAATAAAAATACATTTTTCCACATTTAAAACATACATGATTATATATAATAAAATAAATACCCATATAAATCTATAGTTTATTAGGACTAGGCAAGATTGATCTCAAAGTATGAATACTTCAGATACTAATTAGTTTTTTGAGAAGGTGATCCTTATACGATACTGATCCTTTAACGATTTTATTATTTATTTAGACAAATTAATGTGTAATCAGCATTTACAAAGGCAAAAAAAAAAAAACGTCAGGGAAGGAGAGCTATTTTGCTTTCCAATTCCTAACCCATAAATACTAAATATAATACAAAGTTTTTTTTGGTACAGATATTAAAATTACAAATTTTCAATAATAATAAATAATAATAATAATCAAAATTTGATTTTTAAAATTACCATCAATATTACTGATCAGGTTCTGTAATTGTCATTGATAAAAGAAAAAACAAAAAGAGAAACCTGATCATTTTCGGTTAACGCAATAAAATAAAAAAAAAATGAGGAATTTCAAATGTAAAAAATTTAAATGGCTTAATTATCCATGAATCATTAAATGTTTATTACAGGCAAAAAATATTTCATTTGCCATAGAGGTATTCTTACTGATATTTATATTGATACCACCAATATCATATCGGACTTTACTTGGTATCAGAATCAAAAACAAAATAAGTGCTCTCACTCATCTCTACAGCGAAATCTTAAGAGACTGCCAAGTCAAAGTCCTGAGTCTTGTAGCGCAGTCATACAGTTCCTTTCCTGGGGACCTTTCTGCCGCTCTCCATACTGTCAAAGTCCCACTCTCTCAGGCAGAGACAGAGACAAATGGACAGGCCCTGCTCTGCATCAGTCGCTAAAAGTGCGGCATCTTAGAGTACAATTGAGTCTTTTCTCTTGAAACTCAAGGAAAGACATTTAACTTCAACTTTTTAACAATGAAGTCAAGATCAGCGCAAATTTCAGACATAAATTTTGGCTGGTCATTTTTCACACACCGCACTTTTATAGCTGCTTCATACTTTTATCTACACAGTTACTCTCTAATGGGACTCAAGATCACCTTCAACATTTCAAAAATGATGCCAATTTTTTTCTATACTATATATTAGCGGTGAGGGTCACAGTTTTTCAAAAAAATGACCCATATACCAAAGTAGCACTATTCTTTTTTTTCATTGTTTAGAGCATTAAAACAATATGTATAAATGTAAAAATTTTATTTCATTCATAGGTTATGCTACATCCTTGGTAGAGGACATCCAGGTCTCAATTAAAAAAATAAATAAAAAATAAAAAGACATGAATGAAACATGCATAGGCAAAAACAATTGATTCTTATTTTAAATCACGATACACATTTTAGTTTACATGATTTTTTATTCTTACCAAACGTTTGTATAAAAGACAATTCTCTCAACTATGTTTATATCAGGAATTATGTATATACCATTTTTCTTAATGCAAAATGTGTGTAAAATGACGTAAATAGGTTTTCTAATTATATATAAATGTATCTATAAAACTAAATCTAATTTGCATTTAATGTGTTTTTAGGGCAACATGTAATGAGGAAAATAAGTATAGTTTAATGGGAGTGATAATTGACAAGATTTTCAAATATATAATATTTCATAGGAATATTGAAATATAATCTATTTCCCTATTCATTTGTTGTGTTGCTGTCTCCCAAAATGCGTAATAAACATGCTATTAGTCCCAGTGTCCTCATATGAGGACAGGTGTATGAAATCAATGTCCTGTTTCATAACAGAAAGTCATATTTTGATTTGAAAACCACATCACATTTTACTGAGATGTTGATTTATGACACATAATTTAAAAATTAGTCAGACTTAAATGATAATTACAAAATATTATCATATTTCCATAAGATTGTCACCAAATACAATATGACATTTTTGAAGACCAAGTCATGGTGTGGTCATGGTGAAACATCCAAACATTTAGTATCTCTGAAAGCCCTGAATGTGCTCTGTACAGGACATCCAGACTTAAATCAACTGTTGGCACGTATAATCTCAGAGAAATTCACTATAAATATAATGTGTCCTCATGTGAGGATACAAGGTCTCAGGAGGAGGATAAAAAAAAAAAAAAGAATTCCATCCTTGTTGTGGGCATAAAGATTAATTTATTCTGTTAAAAAAAAACACACAACAACAAACAAAAAAACCTGTTAATTAACTTTTAAAATACATTTAGTTAAGCATATATATATATATGTTTAAAGTGCAAAATGAGTTTGGTACCAACATGGTTTCAGTTGTTTTTTGCTATTGAAGCTGCTGATAGCTCATTAAAGAGCTAGTTGGCTCGAGATCAACATGTCATCTTGCTTTCTGAAAGGTCACAGTAACTTTACAACACAACTTAACACAACACCCCACTGACAGGGCTAAGTAAAAACAAACAAACAAACAAAACAAAAAAAAATGAACAAACAGTCAAAGAAACAAACGAAAAGTGAGAACAGCACTAACAGACAGAATGAAGATGAGACTTTTGAACTTGGGTCTTTGGTTCTCTGTGGCTCTCCCTTATTCTCTGTTTTCTCTCTCTCTCAGGAGTATTGACCCTAAAGAGGCGAGTTATTCCATTGGACGAAGAGAGAGGCACATTACTCACAGCTGTGCATCTTCATGCAAAGAATCATCACTTCACACTCCTGCCTCCCAATTAGCAGCAGAGAAATAGGTCAATGGATGCCTGTGTATCACTAGAGAAAAATGAACAGGAAAACAAGCTTCTGAGAGAAGAGATGCACAGATGCTGTTTCAGAAAGAAATGATACAAAATGATATCTGAATACAGAAAATACCATATCACAAATATTTAATAAAAATATCAAGGAGATCTTATTTTTATGTTTGTATTCTTCCTCATGTATAATCACAGGGCATGTGATTCTGTCTGGTTGGGTCATTCCATTCATTTCTTCTGAACTATGTAAATGCTTAAAAAGCAAACATTTACTTGACTTGTATTTTCTATAAAAGGAACTCTATAAAATAGAAATGGGTAAAACGTCAGTACCTGGATGATGATGTCATTAAGGCCTGGCTTTTGTTACTATGTAGGTATATTACAGAAGACACAATAGAAAGTGATATTGAGGACACAGGAACAAAACTATAAACTGACTACAAATTAAAACTATATTTCCAAGAAAAAAATTGGAGAAAGGAAAATGGAGATTAGAGAAAGGGGGAAAAAACAGAAATCTGGGAAAAACATATGTTTATCAATTGAGAATGTGGTTCATATCACCTGGGCAACATTTGCTCAAGCTAAATTCATTGAATTAAATGAAATTACATTATTTTAATTCACCCCAAAGTCCTTTTAAGAAGCCAGTCATGTCGCTTGGCCTGCAAGTGCAGCTCCTATCTCTTTGAATGGGAAAACATTCAAATTCTCCAAAACTGTTCACTAAGCTTACGATTAAATTTCCTATTTGAAATTAACAATGAAATGTTTGTTTTGCTCAAATAGCGTGTAAAAAAAAAAAAAAAAAAAAAAGGCATATTTTTAAGTCTAGATCAGCCAGTGTGCATGCGCACTCATAACCGCAAGTCTCAGAGTGTTGACTGTTTCTATAGCAATCTGGACTTCTTATGGTAGCTGCAGTGATGCGATGACTTTACAGATTAGCAATTGGCTCTTTTGATCAGAAGGCGGGGCTTTGTTCGATAGAGCGGCCATATTAAGTGTTGCATTTTGCCCATTTAAAACTACACAAGTGACACGTCTTTGGGTATTCTATAGGCTTTGGTCACCCCTTATGTTCACTTAAATATAAAAAAAAAAAAAACCTTTCTAAAGTAACTAAAAAAGTGAGCTAATATAAATCTTGTTGTCATTTAAGACATAGAAAAACAGCATAGTAAAGGAATCCAAATGTAAACGTAATATATAGTAAAGTAACAGCATGTACATTTTTATTTTAGATGTATTGCATTACATCTTGCATACTTTCTTAAAGGAGGGGCAGTTATGAAGTTCACTAAGGAAAAGGCTATTTAAAAGCAAATTTTAGATATAAAAAATACAAAATTATTCAAAAAAAAACCAAATTATAATACTTACTATTATACTATGATATAAGTGTATTTTCTGTGTATTTGATGACACTAAAAATACACAAAATTTTTCAATTTTATAATCGGCATGTATTTATTTAGTATTTATTAAAAATACCCACTCTTTAAAAGAGAGGCTGTATGCAATTGGACTAATTTTAATACTGACCATTAGGGAAAAAAGCTAATATATTTTAGGGGCAAAGTTAGCACAAAAATATGAAATTAATTGCAAAAAGTGATTGTATTACTATTATACTATGGTTACAGGTGGGTTTATTTAATTTTGATGCAGCATTCCGATCATGACATGAATCTTAAGTAAAACTAGCTAGCCAAACTATCACTACTGGTGCACAATACACTGACCACTCCTAAACATTCTATTAAATCAAGAGGAGTAATTGGTCAGAGTACCCCAGTATAGCTGAACAGACAGTTCTTGACTAAACATAGCAACAGTATGCATCAAATTTAATGCAGCTCTTCAACAGTTAAAGAAACAGAGAGTAGTTATGAGAGTTGCTAGTATGACATGATTATTTCCTGGTAGTGTAAATGAAATAGTACACAATGACAGTACTCCATATCTTCACCACTTCATGCATGGTCATATATGAGGGGAAAATGAAAATGTACCTCATAACAGGAACTAGAGATCCTGCTCTTTCCTGTTTTTCGATTCGCATCGTGTGTCACCTTCAGCCTTGCAAACTGCCTAGATTGAGATGGGATTTACCCAAAGCTCAAGGTAAATGTCCTGCGGCCTAATCTGGGATACTTTTCCCTAGCCTGTGTAAAATCTGTCCAGGGGGCAAATAGATTCAAACCCAGGAGCCAAAGCCAAGCTTCCGATCCAGACAAATCTTTACACTTACCTGCATTATTGTTTGCGGGTTCACTCACTGGCACCATTAAAAACAGACGGATACAAATCCTGGATCGGGAGAGATGGAGCGAGAGAGAACCCACAGAGACGGGTAGCAATATAACCTGACAGCAAGGCTGAAATGATAAAGTGCTCACAAAGATAAAAAGATGGAGGGAAGAAAAGTGAAAATGTCAGAAAGGCAGACAAGAGAAGAAAGAAAATGAGAACGACAGAGAATCTCTTCATTACTGTCACTAGCTGATCAAGTGGGAGTTGTAACTAGGTGCATTACTTCCACATGCCATGGGACCAGCCTTCGCTGGGGAGAGCCCAAAGGTCATGACTCTCCTCTAAAGACTGGAGAGGCATAAAGAGGAGAGGATGGTTGGAGAGCAGGTCAGTATGCCTGCTAAAGAAGGCGTGTAGTCATGTGCATTATGGCCCTGCGTATTTTAAAAAGTCAAGTGATGGGGTCATGTGAGCATAAACATATGTCCTGAAGAATTTCACGTTTTGTTTTACAGTCCATAGTAACTACACAACATTAAAATATATAGTATTTGAGAGCTATATTTTGCAGCCATTCACACCAATCCAACAACACTTGTATAAACTAAATGTACATTGGTGTGATACAGTCAAACACACGACAACCACAAAGCTCACTCTGAATTCCACACTATTTTTTTCCTCTGTAATTCACTTTTACTTTGCTGCTGCTATTAATAAATAAATACATTTCTCAAATTTTTAATTTTAAGTGTGGTCAGTGTTCAAACCATGTCATAAGTTGTGGTAAATAAATAAATAAATAAATAAATAAATAAAACTTAATTTACAGACAAATGACATTAATCCTGCAAATGTACATGTAATCCTGTTATAGTATAAATTTACTGTAAACTATCAAAATTGTAAATCTATGCCAGCTAGTGTAAAACAGGAGTGGGTCTGATTTTTTTTGTTGTTATATTTTAGGCAGTGATTTGGTTAACACTTTACAATAAGGTTCTCTTGGATTCAGTATGTTTTTTTTTTTTTTTTTTTTTTTAGGAAATTAATACTTTCATTTAGCAAGGACAAATTAAACTGAAAAGTGACAGTAAAAACATTTACAGTATAATGTTATAAAAGATTTCTATTTTTTTTTTTTTTTTAAATAAATGCTGTTCAGTTGAACTTTTCTATTCATCGAAGAATCCTGGAAAAATGTATCTCAGTTTCCACAAAAATATTAAGCAGCACAACTGTTTTCAACATTTACATTAATGATAAATGTTTCCTGAGCACCAAATCAGCACGTGAGAATGATTTCTGGTTCATGTGACAGTGAAGACTGGGGTGATGGCTGCTGAAAATTCAGCCTTCATTTTATTAAAATCAAAAACAGTTATTTTAAATTGTAATAATACTTCACACAATATTACTGTTTAAACTGTATCTTTGATCAAATAAAAGATGTTTTGGTAAACATAGGTTCACTGAAAATCCTTTTCTAAAAGTCTTACCGACACCAAACTTTTGAAAAGTAGAGTATGCTAATATATTTTTTAAAATTAAAATGAGCTTATTATGAACTAATACAAATTAATAAACCAAATTATATTTATAAATTAACATTAATCTAGTTTAATATATATAAAAAATAATAATTAAGTATTAGTTCATGATAACTGTAGCTTATTGTAAAGTGGTACCAACAATTTCACTGACCTAGAAGCAGTGGTGGTGTTTGTTTAACATGACCTATGAAAATACCTGCAAAGGTAAACAAAGACATTTACGAGATATAGTAACACAATTGGCTGAACACATGATAAATCAAAGATGATTTTGACCAGTAATCGCCTGTAAACAACCCACAGTTTGCCTGTAAATGCCCCACAAAACTTGTGTTTACAAATTTGTGATTGGATTTTTGTTTCTGATTAGTGATTGTTTGTTGGATATAGTTTTTTTGTGGATATATATTTCGTGTTTATTTTTTGAGGTTGGATAAACGGGTTATTGCTGTATTGCAACAACCGCCATTCCCTCTATAACTTGTGGTTTTATCCGATTGAAGATATTCAAAGCAACCTTGAGTGATTGTGCAGTATGTTGCGTGGAGTGCAGACAGCGTATGTGAGCGTATGTGCGCTCTCTCTCTCTCTCTCTGCTGAATCAGAGATGTAATTAAGATTGGCATTAGCTTGGCTGGATAGAGGCGTGCCACTGCCAGAAGCATCACCGCATGGAGAACAGGCCTTCTTTAATTAGGACAAGCCTCTGTGATGTAGCACCTTCTGTGTTTATGTGCGTTGTGTGTTTGGTTCACAGAATAATGGTGCGGTGGTTTCTACGAGGGTCTGTTTGTGAGTAGACTATGCTCACTCCACCTGATCCCAAATGACAAAAGCACTGGGTGGTTTTCTTAATTAACACTGTGACCTTTTTGCATGCTTTTATTTAGCCATGGTGATTAATATACAGAACAGAGAGAGAGAGTGAGATAGACAGAGAGCGAGAGAGAGAGAGAGAGAGAGAGAGAGAGAGAGAGAGCAAGGGATGGATTGAGGCCTGATTTAAAAGAGGAAGAAAATAATTAGGTGTAACTGTCAAAGGGTGAAACACATGAATCTCATAGCGTTCTGAGAAAAACATGCAACAGCAGGTTCGAATACTTCCTTCCTGTGTACTTTGAGGAAACCAGGCGAGGTTTCATGCTCACGTTAATTTCCACTTCCATTACGGTAATCCAGATAAGAGAGGATATCACAAATATCAATGGAGTTTAAGAACTTTAATTAGTCTTAGTAATTAGTGCTGTTTATAAGGTCTGTGACATCAGTGATATAAAATGAAATATAAAAAGTGCAACTGTTAGTTTAGAAGCAAAAAATCTTTTGGTTTTGTGTCTACAATAGAAGGGTTTATGTAAAAATGTTTAAGAGGCCAAATGCTAGTTATGTTATTAGTAATTAATGAATAATATACTAATTGATGAATTTAATATTTATTAATAATTTAAACAGTTAATTTAAACTGACTGATTTCAAGATGTTACACAAATTAACACTCAACATGTTTAAATGTTTGACAACCAGAAAGTATCCAAATATATTTTGAACAGTATATATATCAACCATTCATATGTTCTTAAGTCTGGCTTAAGGGTGCCAATCTTTTTTTGGGGCCACTGTAGCTTAGAATAAGAGAGCAATCTAAAATGAGAGAATTTTGTTTTAGTTTCTGTACCTTCAACATGGGTGCGCTCAGTGCTTTCAGCTGTCTCCATTCAGAATTTACACTCTCAGAAACACTCTCCGAGGGAGAGGGCTGGATGCCGCTTGGTATTTTGCTACACATACACAGACACACACAAATGCAAATTTGCCTCCGTATAGACCACAGCAATTAAAAAGTGTAGGTCACAGTTAATCTGTTGGTTGCAGTTTCCTGTGTTCACATTCACAGATTCCTTTAATTGTCCGCCATTTTTACATTATTTGGAAAAACTGGAAAAATGGATGATGATGATTCCTTTGAGACCATGAGAAAGGGAAAAGGGAATGAAACAAAGAAGAAAGAAGGTGAGAGAGGCGGATGTGTCGCAGACAGAGTCTATTCCTCCTGGGCAGCAGTCAAAAACACTTTGTTTACTCCTCGTTGCAGAGAGATGACGGTGTGCACATGCCCGGAGCGCTCTCACTCAGGCCTCCTGCACTTAACAGCATTTCTGCTTACTCACAGATTTTTTTTTTTTTTATTTATTTTTATTTTTTTGCATACAGAACCCCCAGTGGAAGTCCATGCCCAATCACCATGACCAGGAAATATGTCCCTAGGTGCCCCATGTAGAATATTACGGAAAGGAAAGACCCCCCAGTATCCTGGTTTAGGTTACTTACGAGAAAAGTTTTGAAAAGGACTGAAAGAGCAGATGGTGGCATTTAAATTTAAATCTCTGTGCTTTATTCACAAGGGTTATTATCGGTAACTAAAACAAATTATTTAAATGAAAAATATTTAATAAGTGAAAATTATAAATATTTCTGTTTAAATTTTAATGATTTCTAAAGTGAAAATTAGAAACGTTGAAGCCCTAAAGTTACTAATTGGAAATTAAAAAAAACTAAAACGGAACTGAAACTAATACAAACAAAAAAAAAAAAAAAATTAAACCTAAATAGTAATATTTAAAAAGAACAAAAATTAATAAAAATTACAAGTACATAAAAAATACTAAAAATTAAATGAAAGTTAAAATGAAAAAAAGCAAACAAATTCAAATTATTAATAAAAACTATAAAAGTACATAATACCAAATTAGCACCGATTTACACATGATTCTTGTCTCTTCTCATAGGAGGGAAAATCACATATCAGATCTTTTTAAAGCAGTCATTCTCAATTCCAGTCCTACATTTGAATATATTTTATCATGTAATTTATTCCTGTGGCAGAAAAGCTGAATTTTTAGCGGCCATTACTCAAGTCTTCAGTGTCCTTCAGAAATCATGCTGATTTTGGTGTCCAAGAAACAATTCTTATTATCAGTAAAATAGAAAATCCTGTGTATCATTAAATTTACTGTAAATTTTGATCTATTTAAAGTATAAAAAAAATATAAATGGTAGTTCAAAAACTTGAAATATAGTGAAAAAGCCCAACCTTTGTTGTCCTCTTATGTCAAAATACACAGACATATTTGTTTAGAACTTATTTGGACTGGATTTCCGCATGGTGATCTGTACATATTTCTCTCCTGATTCAGACAACTTTTTCACTGGAGAAAGCATTGACACAACCCCTAATTTGTTTTCTTAAAAACACAGATATTCACTTCAGCCGATGTTAAATGATGGACTGAAGTCAGTTGGATTACTTGTGGGTTATTGCGATGTTTTTTATCAGCTGTCTGGACTCTCATTCTGACGGCACCCATTCACTGCAGAGGATCCATTGGTGAGCAAGTGCTGTAATGCAAACATTACAGCTCTTCCTGACAAACTGTGTACAGCTGCGTGTGTGTGTTCTCCACTTGTGAATCTTCCACTGAGCGATGTAGGATTCAAATATTTTCTGCCTTTTTGGTGTTATCCAGACAGCACTGGTGGACAGAAAGTCTGATCTGCTTTCATTAACCAGACTGGTAGAAGAACACACTCTCTCTCTTTCTCATTAACGTGACACTGTTCTCTCTCATTGTGCAGCGAGGAGGATTGTGGGATAGACTATACAGTGTCTCATTTGCAGAATCACATCAGGTGATGAGTTTGACTCTGATATTACTCGCTTCTCAAAACCCTCTTAATAGCTGAACAGCTACAGTATATTACTGCAGGTTGCCACTCGTTCATATCGCAACAAATACAAATGAGCAAAAAAGTGGAGTGAACGTGTAAAGGAGATTGAAAGTGAACTTACGGTATTAATAGAGCAAACAGAGTCTTTATCTTGATCTGTGCACTCTAATAAAACTCAGATTGAACTGTCAACATCCTGTTTACAAAGACATCAGGCCAAACGCTCCTCGCTCTGTCCATTTTCTTAATCTAAATGGGTCTTCAGAAATTAATCTTTTCTTTGAATTTTACTCTCTTTGCCCTTTTCTTCCCACAACCCTCCACTTCCACTGCTGTCTCATTGCAATGACTCTGTGCTTATTTACAGAGCAAGTTGACTACATGTGTATCTTACAGTCAATTCATCAAAATCTCCATTATTTCTTGGAAAAAAGTCCTTGACAGTATGTTACATCATTCACAATAAAATCAATAACATGCATAAAAAAAATCAGAAGGGAGATATTTTATTTAAAAAAAATCCCTTTTCAAGAACTACAACAAACAGCTCAATTGGACTGCAGCATTGATTGTTTTCTGGGTTTTGTGATGTCACAATGCGGGCCCATTAGAATATAATTTAAATAATTCCCGCCTATGGAAATTCGAATGGTTGGGAGGGGGGAGGGGCGAGGTTGTGGTTAAAACGCTTGGTTGAGTGCATCAGACAAGACGATGACGACAAAGAAGTGCTTCATGTTTATAATACATAAAGTAATTCATAAACAACTATTAAAATTTTGACAGAAATGCATATTTTTTTTTTTTTTTAAATAAACATGATACATATTACTGTTGCACTTAACTGTAGTAAATTCAGTTATTTTTTCCATGAGTTGGGGGTGACATCACTCAACATCATGATGTCTATCAGCCATTGGCGATGGACGATGTCATCGCTCTTCCTCTCTCCTCTTTATCTCAATCAGCCAGCTCAAATCACTCTGGGATCAGGAGCCAAAAGAGAAACTTTTTTCTAGTTACTAAACCGCTACAGCAAAACACTGTAAACTGCTACAGCAAAACACTGTAAACCGCTACAGCAATCCTACGTGGATACAGCTCTGCTCATGTCAGTGTAATGAGCAGTGATGTTCTTGACCATGTTCTACATTGTATGTTTGACCCTGATTACACTGAGCCAAGCCCGTCGGGCGATCAACCCTTTCCCCAACATCCTCTACCCATCAATTCAATGCCTTGTCCTTCGCCTACAATGAAATATAAATGACACGCTTGAAAATGCAAAAGGAACCAATTCCCCCAGCTGGCTGGACGTGTGTGCTTGCGCCACCGATTTCAGTTTTGCTTTTCATCTGAGACCAGATTAGACACTTGACCCAGACGCACCCGACAAGATTAAGTTACTCCTGCTGGACTGAAAGCCCGCAGGTAAAGGCACAGAGAGAGAGAGAGAGAAAATGTGACCACATGACAGTGTGTAAAAAAGAGACTGAGAGTGTGTGAGTGAGAGAAAATGATGGCACAAGACACAAGTGGTGAGTTTGCTTACAGGTGAGTTACATGTTATTTAACTAGCCCCCAAAAACCAAAGAAAAAAGAAAATGCACACTGTAAATGGTGTCAAATCTGCACTTGCACCGTCACTGACCCAGCTCTTTTCCAACCACATAATGTTTGTATTTGAATAATGTTTTGTAAACAATGTATAAAATAAGTACAAAGATAAAGCTTTGTATCTACACACTGATTTTTATGACCTGGACCACAAAACCAGTTTTAAGTTGAAGGGGTATATTTGTAGCAATAGCCAAAAATACATTGTATGGGTCAAAATTATAGATTTTTTCTTTTATGCCAAAAATCATTAGGACATTAGTTAAAGATCATGATCCGTGAAGATATTTTGTAAATTTCCTACTGTAAATATATCAAAATTTTATTTTTGATTAGTAATGCTAAGAACTTCATTTGATCAACTTTAAAGGCCTTTTTCTCAATATTTTTATTTTTTGGCACTCCCAGATTCCAGTTTTTAAAATAGTTGACCAAATATTGTCCTATACCACCCTTCTTGATTTCAACCCTGCAGAGTGAATGGGATGATTAAGAACAGCTAGCTCTCAAAGACTCACTCAAGGTTCCTTCTCCCACAACACTTCTGAGAGACCATCATGTCTCAGTATGCTCCACTTGAGAGGGCACCATTTTGTGAGTGCCCTTTTCCACCGTGTGTGAGTGGAGCTTGTTCTCTGTAATTAAATCGGCTCGGGTTCTGTGTCTGAGTCCACACCCCGCTCTATTCAGAGTTTCTGCCCTGGGGCTCCAACACTCAAATTAAACCTTTAACTATTATAATCACCTTGGAGACTCTCTCTTTCTTCCGCTCTCTCGTTCTGAACTGAGCTGTTGAAGCAGCTCATTGCAGCTAAACTGAACTCAGTACCCTACAAGTGACATGAGATAGACATAAGATGATGTAAGAAATTAACATGTTTCCTCTTGTGCTTTTGCATAAATGTAATTAAGCACTCAAAGAAATTGTTACGAAATGTGGTTATACCAGAAATTAGTGATTCCCCTTCAGGAACTCAGGCTGCGTCAGAAAACGCTATGGGAACACCATCAGCGTGACCGGCTCTGAATAACATGTGTAATCAGTCCAATGAAAGGGTGAGACGTCATTGGTGGGACATAGCGACCAGGAAGCTATAAAAGCACGTGAGGTGGAACAAGCGTCAGCTTTTCTGTCATTCAGCAGATGTTTGTCAGTCAAACCATTCGTGTCTGTGCGTCTTTTTTACTATTGTCTGTCAAGTTGCACAATCACAACAAGTCAAAGAAGGCTGAGACTAAGACAAAGCATAGGTAGACGATAGATCTAAAAGATGCTTACTTTCATGTTTCCATCCTTTCCACTCACAGGAAGTTCCTAAGGTTTGCTTTCCAGGGGTGGAGCTTACCAGTATCGAGTTCTTCCTTTTGGCCTAGCACTCTCACCCCGAACCCAATGTCGTTCTCGCCCATATGAGAAAGTTGAGGTTAAGATTAAACGCCAAGAAAAGTGTGCTTTCTCCATTACAGAGGACCACTTATCTGGGCGTGGTGTGGGATTCGACCACGATGCAAGCACGATTGTCCCCTGCTCAGATCGAGTCGATCCTCACTACAGTTGCGAGAGTCAAAGAAGGCCGTCACTCACTGTCAAGCAGTTTCAGAAACTATTGGGGTTAATGGCAGCTGCGTCCAATGTGATACCTCTTGGCCTGCTGTACATGAGACCCCTACAGTGGTGGCTCAAGACCAAGGGGTTCTCCACAAGGGGAAACCCACTTCGCATAATCAAGGTCTACGTGTTACGTGCCTTGGACATGTGGAGGAAGCCTTGGTTCTTGTCTCAGGGCCTTGTGCTGGGAGCTCATTGTCACTGTGACACTAGCGATGGATGCGTCCCTCACCAGTTGGGGTGTAGTCATGAGTGGCCACCTTGCCCGCGGTCTGTGGAGTGGGTCGCCATCTCATGTTGGATTAGCTCATACAGCTAGCATCATGTAAGATGCTAGGCGTATTTCGAGCAGTGAATCATTTTCTCCCAGACCTAAGACATCGCCATGTGTTGGTGCGCACCGAAAACAAAGCGGTGGTCTCTTATATCTACCACCAAGGGGGTCTGACCTCACGCCATTTGTACAAACTAGTGTACCAGATCCTTGTGTGGTCCCAGGGCAAACTCCTTTCAGAGCAGTAATTCCTGGACATGTGAATATGGGAGCAGACATCCTGTCGAGGCAGGGGCCGAGGCCTGGGGAATGGAGGCTTCACCCAAAAATGGGGAAGCAGATATGGAGAATATTTGGTCAGGCTCAGGTGGATCTGTGTGTGACTCAGATGACATCGCACTGCCCCCTTTGGTTCTCTCTGACTCATCCGGCTCCATTGGGGCTGGATGCAATGGTGCAGACTTGGCCGAGGCTTCATCTGTACGCTTTTCCCCCGATTGCTCAGCTCCCAGGAGTTCTGACGAGGATACGCCGGGACGGGGTCCATCTTCTATTAGTAGCCCCATTCTGGCCGTGCCGAGTATGGTTCCCTGATTTCTCTCCTCAACGGCGCTCCATGGGAGATTCTTGTCAGGAGGGATCTCCTCTCACAGGCAGAGGGCACAAATATTCCACCCCCGCCCAAAGCTGTGGAAGTTATGGGTGTGAGACCTGAGGGGGCGCATCACGTAGCTTCCGGTCTCTCAACCGAGGTTGTTGAGACCATCCTCCAATCCAGAGCTCCTTCACGAGGAACTGTATGCCTTGAAGTGGAAAATTTTCACTTCTTGGTGCGGAGATTGCCAACTCGACCCAGTTAACTGCACAGTTGGTACAGTGCTGGAGTTCCTGCAGGCACGTTTCTCTGCAGGGTTGACCCACTCCACCCTGAAGGTCTACGTGGCGGCCATTGCGGCCTACCACGCCCCTCTCGGTGACCAGTCAGTGGGCAGACACCCCCTAGTTTCACGTTTCCTCCGTGGTGTGCTTAGGCTGAGGCCCCTAGTAAGATCTCGTGTCCCCAAGTGGGACCTGACTGTGGTGCTAGAAGCTCTTTGTAAGACTCCTTTCGAGCCTATTGAAGAAGTTGCTGATTGCTATCTCACAATTAAGACTGCCTTTCTTCTAGCTATACTTCTCTAAAGAGAGTTGGGGATCTTCAGGCCCTCTCAGTGGCCCCTTCCTACTTAGACTTTGCACCTGGTATGGCAAAAGTATTTCTCTACCCTTGTGCAGGGTATACTCCTAAGGTCCCCTGTGTTTACACCACAGCCTATCATGCTACAGGCCTTCAGTCCTCCTCCCCTTCA
Source organism: Cyprinus carpio (assembly GCF_018340385.1). Lineage (NCBI taxonomy): Eukaryota > Metazoa > Chordata > Actinopteri > Cypriniformes > Cyprinidae > Cyprinus > Cyprinus carpio. The sequence goes on along the minus strand of NC_056576.1, from coordinate 1,561,321 downwards.
GGGAACCAGACCAGGAGAAGCTTAACTTTATGTGTCCAGTGTGAGCACTGGATGCATATGTCCACAGAGCTTCCCTGTGGAGAAAGGCGGACTAACTGCTTGTGTGCTATGGTCCCCCTAAGATAGGTCTTCCAGCTACAAAACAGACTCTCAGTCGGTGTATAGTGGATGCAATTACTATTGCTTATGAGTTCTCTGATCTCCCCTCACCAGTGGGGGTCAAGGTTCACTCGACACGAAGTATGGCGGCATCCAAGGCCTTCTTGGCAGGTGTGTCTATGCAGGACATCTGCAATGCAGCAGGATGGTCCACGTCCCTCATATTTGTCAGATATTATTGTCTAGATCTGCAAGCCACTCCGGGCTCTTCTGTTCTCTCTCCTTAGCTGTGCTCCTTGGATACACACTAGGCAGGGATTTGCAAGTCTGGCAGCGTGGGCATTCTCAGTCCCATAGCGTTTTTCTGACGCAGCTCAGTTCCTGAAGGGGTACGTCCCAGGTTACGTATGTAACCATGGTTCCCCGAAGGGAACGAGATGCTGCGTCTCTTATGGCCATACTTCTGGCATCCCTGCCAGAGCTTGCTTCATTACTAGAAGCTGACGCCCGTTCCACCTCATGTTCTTTTATAGCTTCCTAGTCACTACATCACCCGCCTATGACGTCTCGCCCTTTCATTGGACTGATTACACATGTTATTCAGAGCCGGTCATGCTGATGGTGTTCCCATAGCGTTTTCTGACGCAGCCTCTCATTCCCTTTGGGGAACCATGGTTACATATGAAACCTGGGATGTTTTTGCATCAAAGTTGTAAATAAAACTGATTATTAGAGTAGGTTTTACAAGAAAATACTATTATAGCCTTTCTACTTAAGTAGTCTTTCTACAAAATTTTAAAGCACTTGCATATATATATATATATATTGGCTCGAGTAAGATTTTTTAAAAATAATTTAAGAATTTAATATTTTTATTCTTCAAGGATGCATTAAATTGATTGAAAGTGAAGGCAAAGACATTTATAATGTTACGAAAGATTTATTTCAAATAAATGCTATTCTTTTGAACTTTCCAATCATCAAAGAATTTGGCAAAAAAATTCACTTTTGGCTGTTTGTTTGGTTTCAGAAAAAAAATATGGTGTCCCTAGTATGGTTACAAGTCACGTCACATCACTTTCACTTTTTTTTTTATAATATAGAAAATCATAAAGAAGAATGTGAAGGCTTGAGACACACTCTCATTTTTCACAGTGCTTGAACAAATCGTCTGTACATCTTTCATCTGTCTCATCTATAGAAAATGACAAATGGAATAAACAGAGAGCACCCTTGAGATCTAACGTAATACAACCAAACTCTCAGTCTTTGGCAGTGGTCAGCTCATGATAATTCAGTATGAAACTTTGACCCCCTTTGCTTTAAGTAACAAGATTGCGAGGAAAGTGAAAGATGAGCCGAAATGACACACTCACCCTTTAATACAAACAACAGCAGGTGAAAGTCCAGATGCAGTGGAGAAGAGATACCATACAGCACGCAACATTCATGGCATAGAGGTCCCAGCCATCCAGAAGTAAACATTTCTCTACTATATATCATAAGACGGGCTGAAATTGATGTCCGATCTCCTGGCACCGCTGAACCAACGAAGCAGGATGAAATTTTTCATGGTAAGAAGAAATAAACACATCAGCACATTGTCTTTGGCATAAGTGGCACAATCATAAGTGCAGTGGTATGAATTTTGAAGGCATCTGTAATTAGTTCTGTAATACTAGAAAAAAAAGTGCAATTTGCTGATAGACAGTTGAGTAAACTCAATACAATTTAAGAAGAAATAAAACAGAATTATTCAGAAAGATGAAACAAGTTCATGGTATGATAATTTAAAGTGAATTCAAATGAATGGCAAGTAACCTAATTTGATAAGATCTTAAGGATTATTCCATTAAAACATACCTGAACTTCTATGCTACAGCAATTCGTAATCCTTTTTTTTTCTTATTTAAGTCATCTTTTCCAATGTTTCCAAGCAGAGATTAAAATGAATATTTAATCTCAAACATCAAAATAACAATTATAGAGGAGTGAAGACCTGTCAGAAACTGCCAGTATATGCAATCACTAGCAAAGACACTAAAATGAATGCTTGATTTTTTTTTCTCCATATAAATGATTACATATGGTTGCAACTGAATATTAAGTAAGAGTACAGTGTCTGTGAAACTTTACATCTGTGAAACTTTCCTGGATTGAAAAACTGGGCAAAGTAGAGGTGAAATTTTGTGGATTAGCAGTAGATACTTCTACTTCTAACATTATTTTTTAAAGTCCAAGTGTAACTTCTGATGAAATTTTTTGCCTAATGATATGGTTAAGTTTATTCCAAAACTCTTGATCTTTCTCGCCATGCTGTCAGTGTTATACTCAAATTAGTCCCCAGCAAACATCTTTCCCTTGGCTTGCAATGATACATGCAACTGGATTGCCGCATATTAGCCACGGATCAGCTCACTCTGCCCAAATAAAAGGGAAGCCTCTAACTAGTTTATAAGAACCGTGTAGACGAAGCACAGATTAATCAAAGATGCGCCCTGTAGTTTGATGTTTAAGTCTTGTAATCCACACAGTCTGCTCTAAAAGATATAAAGACATTAGTTGGAACGAATATCTGAGAAAATAGATTAAGTAAATACAAATTAGAAAAAAAGCACAATGTTAACCACAATATTGACAAAATGGTCTGCCCTAAAATAACACTGACTCAGAGTCATAAACTGTGATTACACTGCTTACATCGTATTTGAAGAGGTCTCCTGGAAACTACAGAGTAAAAGAAAATTGCTTGCCTAAAATGAGATGGACGCTGCTTTCTGTGTGTTATGACATCAAGGGTTGAACATCAAGCACCAAGAAAAACATGTTCCATTTCCATAGAAAGGCTACAAAACCTTTTAAAAACCAAATCCATTACCAAATGTTCCTCTGCGGGGAGAGGTTTCCAATAATTTCTACAATGTTTTTTTTTCCTGTAAAAGAGTCCATATAAAACATATAACAAGATTTTAACCATTAGGAAAGGTCAGTCAGCTTATCAGCATATAGAGTTTACATTTTGACGATTGTCACTATGCCCTGGTCACTTCAGGTATCTGTTGAAATAGTAGTTGTGCAGAGAGAAACATGATGGAGTGGATGCATTAAGTGCTTATTCTGAAGGGCATCATGCACCGCTTTTTTTAAGGGGAACCAGTCACAGTCATGAAAAATAAGACATGACCATGGAAAAAAGGGAAAACTGTTTTTAAAAGTTGGTTATGTAAAATGGTAGTCTAGTGGTACAACTTTAATTTAGTGTGAAAGGGGACCCAAGTTCAAATCCAGATCTCAGCAACTGAACTTGACAGCTAAGATCAACATGCATTTTCTCAGGCAATCCATGATGTAGATTTCAGAAATGTAAAGTATTTGAGCAAATGCAATTAATTACTGTACTCAAGTATCTTTTTGGATACTCTGTAGTGTTACTGAGTAATATATAAGTAAAATACTTAAGTACTGTTAAAATCAGATACTCTAAGGCTTTTACTCAAGTTGTTTTGAAATTAGTGACTTGTAACTTATAATGGAGTAATTTTTCACTATAAGGTATCTGTACATTTACTCAAGGTTTTCAATGAATCTTCACACCTCTGGTAGATTTGGTAGAGATATTTTGCATTAGATCACTTGCTCACCAATCGATCATCTGCAGTGAATGGGTGCCATCAGAATGAGAGTTCAAATAGCTGATAAAAGCATCACAATAATTCACAAGTAATTCACCTGACTCCAGTCCATCAATTAATATGTTGTAAAGCGGAAAGCTACATTTAAGTAACATGTAAGTAACTTCAAACCACTGCTTCTCTGTGACCCCTCTGTCAAGCTCCTGAAGTTTGCAGATGATACTACAGTCATCTGTCTCATCCAGAGGTTGAGCAGTTGGCTGTCTGGTGCAGTCTTAACAACCTGGAGCTGAACACTCTCAAAACAGTGGAGATGATTGTGGACTTCATGAGAAACCCCCCTGCACTCCCCCCACTCACCATCATGAACAGCACTGTGGCTGCAGTAGAGTCATTCAGATTCCTGGGAACCACCATCTCTCAGGACCTGAAGTGGGACACAAACATTGACTCCATTGTGAAAAAGGCCCAACAAAGGTTGTACTTCCTTGGCCAGCTGAGGATGTTTAACCTCCCACAGGAGCTGCTGAAACAGTTCTACTCAGCCGTCATTGAGTCTGTACTGTGCACTTCAATAACTGTCTGGTTTGGTTCAGCTACAAAATCAGACATCAGTAGACTACAGAGAACGGTTCGGACTGCTGAAATGATTATTGGTGCTCCCCTGCCCACCCTTCAAGAACTGTATACATCCAGAGTGAGGAAAAGGGCTCAGAAAATCACTCTGGGTCTCTCTCATCCAAGTTACCCCCTTTTTGAACTTTTGCCATCTGGCCGGCGCTTCAGAGCCGCAAATACCAGGACAGTCAGGCACAAGAACAGTTTCTTCCCCCAGGCAATCTACCTCATGAACAGTTAATTGTTCCCCACTTATGCAAAATATGTGCAATATTTTTATATTTATTTGTTACGCCTCCATCCTAGTACATCTCTGCATCTTACTCTATTCTAATCCATTATCATCTATAGCACAACTGTTCATACAATTTATTTATTTGCAATTTGTTTTTTTTTTGTGTGTTGTTGTCTCTGTGTACTGGAAGCTTATGTCACTAAAACAAATTCCTTGTATGCGTAAGCATACTTGGCAATAAAGCTCTTTCTGATTCTGATTCTGATTCTGATTCTGGCTAAAATACGCTTCAAGTTGTCTCCTCTGAATCAGGAGAGAAATATGCATCGATCAAGCATTGTTTACAGGTTAAACCAGCCCAAAACTGTTCTAAACAAGTGTGTTTTTATGTGAGAGGACAACGGGGGTTGACTTTTTCACTGGAGGAAGCGTTATTAGGGATCCTGATGGCACCCATTCACTGCAGAGAATCCACAAGTGATGTGATGCTAAATTTCTCCTCATCTGTTCTGATGAAGAAACAAACTATCTACATCTAATATGGCCTGAGGGTGAGTAAATTTCCAGCAAATTTTCATTTCTGTGTAAATTATTCCTTTAGTAATACAGAATGGATTGATTAACATGATAGTTTGCACCTTATAAAACTGAAAGCCTTGTTGGCCTGATCATTTCTGATACTGTAGCTCTTCTGAACTTGTCAACAAGCTAAGCCAAACAGCTGATGTTGGCAGTGGATGCAAACACTGGAAATGGGTTTCTTCTTGTGAACATATATGTGGAGAAATTTAGCATTGAATCACTATCTGTGCCATCAGATAAAACAGCTGATAAAAACATCACAATAATACACAAATAATACACGACTCCAGTCAAACATAGTCTGAAGAAACAAACTTATCTACATCTTGGAAGGGAGTACATTTTCAGCAAATTAAAATTTTTGGGTGAACTATTCATTCAACCCTCTGAAATGGTTACTCAGAGGTTGCTCTTGCTCAAAAGACTCTCAAAAAAAAATTGTTTATCTAAAAATTACAGAGGACAAATAAATACAGAAATTGTTGACACATAAGGCAATCTGAATCATTTACGTTTTTTATGGGAAGATACAAAAGGAAAAACTTTAAACTTAAATTTCCATTCTTAAACATAGCAAGAATAGTGAAATGCTGGCTCAGAACTGCCCTGAGATTGGCAATGCAGGCGAAGCATCAGTTAAACACTGGCTCTGATCCATACTTTTAACAGGCGTCCCAGCAGCAGAAATCACTGTGTATCTCTGGCATTAAGGTGACATTCTCTATGGAGATTAATGCAGCCTGACAGGAATATTGATTAGCAAGTGCACATTTCACACCAGGGACTTCTGCACTCCTCAGACAACTGCTCCAGGACTTCTGTCCGTCTAATCATTCTTTAACCTTCTCTGAGTGCAATCCAAAATGACGCATTGTGATTTTCCCTTTTTCTCCTTCCGTATTTAACTGAACACCTGAACACACACACACACACACACACACACACACACACACACACACACACACACATATATGTGTACTGTATGTGTGTGTTTGTATGGTGTTTGTGTATGCTTTTTTATTTATTTTTTTTACTTTTCAAATCAGGGTTAATTAGGCCAAAGGGCATTTCTCTTTTGCTTACATTGGTCATGTTTACAAGTACATCATTTTCTATTTAAAGTCCATATTCTGGTTAAAGGGATAGCTCACCCATCATCATTTACTTACCTTCTTTTCAATAATGTACTTTCTTCTGTGGAACACAAAAGAAGACATTAACACTTGGATCCTAACAACACTGGAGTCCTTTGGCTTTCAAAACATGGACAAAAAACAAAACAAAAAAAAATCATATCTTTACTATGTTTTATTTGTTTTGGACAAAATACAAATCAAAATAAATATATTTATTTAATATTAATAAAGAACCCATTCAGTTTACTTATCTAAAACATCTTGCAAGGTTTGGCTGGTTAACATTGTTCAGTTAGCCCCTGCTGGTCGATGCTATAATTATTCCATTTTGTGGGCAAATAGCTTATTTCTCCATTGATGGTTGTTCAGATTAAGCATTGAAATTTAGCTGCTGATTTTTTTTTACTGTAATTAAAAAAAAATATATATATATATTAGAAATTAAAAAAAAAAAATCTTGAAAATGCAACTTTGCCATCACAAGAATAAATTACATTTTAAATTGTAATACTATTTCACAGTATTTCAGTTTTTATTATATTTTTGATTGAGTAAATGCAGTCTTGATGAATATATAAGATTTCTTTCAAAGGCATTAAGAAGAAGAAGAAGAAGAGAAAAAAAGATTCCAAACTTTTAAACTGTAGTGCATAAAGCAAAAAAATATCTCATTATCTGCCAGCTAATATAACTGAAAATGAGCCAAAATGAGTGAAACAAGTGCCAAGTGTAAGATGAATGAGAACAACCGATAGCTTTCTCCAAATATTATTGATCTACATTTTTGCAGAGTATGTTTCTTAATCTTTGCTCTCACATAAAACACAGATAGACATTTTCTAACCCATTACACCTTGTATTCAACCCTTCCTATGTTACACAACCACAAACAAGCACCTTGGATCACAGGAGTGGGTCCTTGCTAGCCTGCTGTTTGGAGGCTACGCAGCGTTGTTCAAATTACCCCTCTCTTGTGGCCGTCTCCTTCTCTTCATAATGGAGCTCCCTGCAGCAGCGAAGCCCCAGAGATCCCAGACTCCTCTCTCTCAGCCCAACACCCTATCCATTCCCCTCCACCCCCTTATCACCCACAGCCAAACTACACTGTGCCACAACGCAATAAAACAAGATGAAAGCCCTGCATGGAAAGTCAATACGAATCTTTCAATAGCTGCTCTCTCTCCGGGGACTGAGAAGGAATGGGATCATAAATATAACCCTCTCTTTCGTTTGCTCTCTTTAGGAAGATCCTGGGAGGGTATTGATCAGACCGTGGCTCTAAAAGGCTTTAATTGGCCATCTCTTATTAGTGAAAGTGAAAGATAAGGGTGAGAGAGAGAGACAGAGAAAGACTCGCTTCCTCGCTCCACATACTTCCTCATCTCACTGAGAGAGTCCTTCTGTTCTCTAGTGAGCATGTTAATTCAATGTAAAATGTTGTATTTTTATGCTATCATTTCCCCCACAGCTTCAAACGTTATGTGGTAGATAAGAAAACAAGAGAAAAACTATGTGTGTGGCCTCATTTCCACACAGGAACATCCTCAACATGAAAGCTCTCAGCACAGAACGCCCTCTGGCTCCTCTGATGACTTTGAGACTTGTCACTCCTGCAGATGATATCTGTATTCCTGTCATATGTACTTGCAGACACAAACTGCTGCACTGCAAATATAAAGAGACTTACATTAAAATGCAACTTTAATAAAAAAAAAAAAATGTCTGTATGTTCTCTTAAATGAAAAAACATGCTACAGCACTCCAAACATTACAAACCTGACATCACAACTTGCTAGTGTGTTTGTGATCCTTGCAATAAATTAATAATTAAAAGGCATTACAAGAGTATGGGCAAGTGTGGGTTTCGACATTTTGTTAATTCCAGGTGTCTCAGTGTTTTCTGGGCTATCAGTGTAGCTACTGAAATTAAACTTTTAAAAATCGTTTTCATTAATTGAAATAAAGCTAAAGTAAAAATAAGTAAATGATAAAAAAAAAATCCACTTAATTCAACTTTGAAAACTTAAGTTCAGTTGCTGCCTTAAACTTTTAAGTATAATCAAACTGACTGTACAAGGCATTTCAAAATCTAATTTTGAAATCTCATTCAAATTTCTCTTTTTTTCATTAGTTGAATCTCACATAACTTAAAAAAAAGATTTTAAATTATTGTGATGAGTTAAAGTAATGGAGAAACATGTGCAATGACTTATCATTCTTATATCAAAGTTTGCCTTAGCGCTACATGCAAACACTAGATTTCCCATGTCATTGTTTGTTTTACTGGCACTAAAATAAAATTACATGCAGGTACAAATATCAGGAATATTCTGGGTTAAAATATAACTCATTTCAAGCATATTTCACAAGCACATGTTCCCTGGGAATTGAACCAATAACTGGCATTTCTAGCACCAGTTTAGCTACAGTAACAGTAGAAAGAAAACAGTTTAAACATGAGCACACATGATGGAGCACAAAAAAAAAATCCTTTCAAAAAACACCATTTGAGGCACAACCTGAATATATATTGGAATATTTTATGCAGTTTCAAAATCAATACAGAGACATAAAAATCAGGACACTCTGCAATTAAAATCAGGAATGAGAACCAGGTGGGTGAAATTAGAGTACAGTCACAAAGTTGCCCAACATGAGCCAGCTATCTTATGAGAGAAGGAAAAAAGCTATGCATTTCAAAAGTAGAATCACTGCAATATTCAAGGGACAATTATAAGAAATGCAATTTAGAGATACTAGCCTCCCAGCCAGATGACTGTCCTACTGTGGACTATGTTAAAAGCTTTAAAGTACAGGTCAAATGCAGTTATAATAACCATCCTCCTCTGTCTTCTCCTTCCTACATAACTATCTATCCCTACACCTCTCTTCCAGCCACAACAACGAAGTTGGAATGTGAACATGGCATGTGCACTTGTTCCCTGAAACAAGCCTTGCAAATCAGTCAAACATTCTTCTTCCACTGCCGCAGGCTGCAGAACAAAGTGGTGCGCACCATTCCAAATAGCTGTGCCTTGTTGTAGCCCCTGTGGTCATGTTGTCAAAGCTTTCCTTTCCATAGAATAAGGGAGAATGATAAGTCACACTGGTATGGTCTGCCCCTTTAGGCCAAGCAGAATGTTCAATAATGCAATTTACAATGCTCAATAGTTGTTTCTCTCAAAAGGATTGTGCATTTAGCAGTGTATTTGCTATTAAAAATTAACGTGCAAGACAAAGTGTGTAACTTTTGAATCACCAACAACACCAAATGTAAATTCAAAAACAGGTTTCATAAACACATCTTGTCTTCCACCATTTGGAAAACAGGCAGTCCTCATGCCAGTGGTTCAGACAATACTGAATATATATATGCTTTAAAACAAAAAAAAAATTAAAAAGTACTAAAATGTTATTAAAATAGAGTTGATGTGGGCTGTATAAAAATAATTTTGATTAAGAGCATTATAAATGCAAAATCAAATTTACTTAAATCGAAATATAATGTAAATGTAAGTATATGCATGAATAAAATTTAAACTGATGTCCTAAAATGAGACTTTCCACGTTTGCCTCTGCAGGATCCACAAAAATTGCACAAAACTGGACAGTGCATAAACCAAAATTGTGAAAATGACTAACATGCACACATGTAATGTCTGTTATGGGCTACTGTCTGTTAGCCCATGTTGATCAAGATACAGAAAACACAAAGATACAGACATTACAGCATTCATAATGTAAAGGAAGAATGTCACCTAATGATCTCTTTGCAGTGCATGGTGTTCATTCTAATAAAATGAAGAGTGTTTGTTTATTAAAACAAAAACATATTTTTAGGATCCATTAATGCATTAATGATGCTTTCAAAGGCCCACAGAGCATCTTTCAAAGCATTTCTCTCTGCCCTATTTAATGTGAGAACATTTATCCATGCAAGCCTGAACCAGAGACGGCAAAACCTTTGACTGATAATATCTGGCACCTTCTCTTCAAACCAATCTGACAGAAAAATTATACTTCAATGGCTTCTCCATTGCCCAAACCAACCAAGCCAGCACTCACAAACTCTGTGGTCTCTCTATTTATCGCCTAAATGATTTCGGCATTGACAAAACACGTTACTCGGTTACTAACGTAACCTCGGTTCCCTGAAATACGGGAACGAGTACTGCGTCGAAGACGCATATGGGAAAAACCCCCTTTTTCTCCTGAACTGAAGCCTTATTCAATCACGCAGTGAAACTGCACAGCCATTGGATCGTGCAGTGCTATTAAAACAAACCAATGGCTTGGCAGCGGTGCTGCACGAACCTATGGCAGCGAAGCCCGCCAAAGCCCGCCAATATGGGCGGGGAATCTGGCTATATATTGGCCGCTTCGCCACAGGAATTCAGGTTACTTCGACTGAAGCGACGACTGAGTTGTGCAGCCTTTTTAGCATGGCAAGGAACGCAGTACTCGTTCCCGTATTTCAGGGAACCGAGGTTACGTTAGTAACCGAGTACGATTGATTTGTATACTTCACTCGTACTGCGTCGAAGACGCATATGGGAACCCAGTTCAATCACGCCATGCTAAGAAGGGAGGACGACCAACGCAATCAAACTTGATTTGTTAAACCAAGATATGATAATAGCAACTAGGGGCAGAATAAGCTCAATGAGGTTACGTCTGGCCTAGCCTGATCATCCCGTGTTCGTATCGCCTCAGTAGCCAAGGGACCGAGTGCATACGAGTAGAGTTTGAGCCTTGGGCAAGAATGGCCAAGAGCATGCAAATGAGGAACAAGAAGGTGACCTTCACACAGAAAGTACCCTAGCATGAAGCGCTGGGACGTCTAGATTGTAAAATCTAGCAAATGTGGACGGCGAGCTCCAGCCAGCCGCCTCACAAATTTCTGCGATAGTCACACCATTAGACCATGCCCAAGACGAAGACACTGCTCTCGTCGAATGGGCTCTTACTCCAATTGGGCTTTGTAGGCCCAAAGAAGAGTAGGCTAGCTGGATTGCATCCACAATCCACCTTGAAAGTCTTTGCTTAGAGACCGGTAACCCTCTGGTGCGGTTTCCAAAGCATATGAAGAGCTGTTCTGATCGTCTTATTGGTGCAGAACGCTCTATGTAGACTTTTAGAGCCCTCACTGGGCAAAGTAGATTCAGCCCTGGATCCTCCTCTGTGTTTTTTAATGCAGAGAGGGTGACCACTTGTGCTCTAAAGGGTGTGGAGAGCACCTTTGGCACATAGCCATGCCTCGGTTTCGGGACGACCCTCGAGTCGTTAGGCCCGAATTCTAGGCAATTAGGGCTTATCGAAAGTGCTTGCAAATCACCCACACGCTTAACAGACGCTAGTGCCAATAGCAGAGCGGTCTTTAGCGACAGGGCTTTAAGGCCTATGGACTGTAGCGGTTCAAAGGGGGCCCCCTTCAGGGCTCTCAGCACCGTGGGCAGGTCCCAAGAAGGGACGGTGGGAGGGCAAGGCGGATGAAGCCGTCTGGCACCTCTCATAAATCGGACGACTAAGTCGTTTCTGCCCACCGACTGGCCTGCTATAAGGGCGTGTGATGCCGCTATAGTTGCTACATAGACCTTGAGCGTGGAGGGGGATCGTCCCTTCTCCAAGAGCTCTTGCAAAAATGACAGTATCACTGATACGTCACAAGAGGTCGGGCTCTCACCATGGTCTGAACACCATGTGGAGAACACAGACCATTTGGAGGCATAGAGGCGTCGTGTAGACGGAGCTCTAGCCTGTGAAATTGTGTCTAGCACACGCTCAGGGAGTCCCGCGGGCTCCCGTCGAGCGACCAAATGTGCAGAGACCACTTCTCTGGGTGTTGATGCCAAATCGTCCCGTCCGCCTGAGAAAGGAGGTCCCGTCTCAGGGGAACGGGCCATGGGGCTGCAGTCAGCATCTGCGACAGGTCGGCTATCCAGTGCTGATTTTCCCAGAATGGGGCTACAAGCAGAACCCTGCATCTCTGGTCCCTGACCCGCCTGATTACTTGGGGAATCAGAGGGACCGGAGGAAAAGCATAAAGAAGACGGTTGGGCCAGTCCTGGGACAACGCGTCCTTGATCTTGGAAAAATATATTGGGCAATGAGAGTTGTCTTTTGAGGCAAAGAGGTCTATTTCCGCTCTGCCAAAGACCTCCCATATCTTCTGAACCGTCTGCGGGTGGAGTCTCCACTCTTCTGAGGAGACTCCGCTTCTTGACAGCATATCCGCGCCCTTGTTCAGCTTGCCCGGAAGATGCACTGCTCTCAGGGACCCCAAATTGCTTTGGGTCCATTCCAGCAGTCGCGACGTCAGTCTGAAGAGACGCGTCGACGACAGCCCACCTTGGTGATTTATATAAGAGACCACCGTCATGCTGTCCGATCTGACCAGCACGTGGTGGCTCTTTAGGTCTGACAGGAAGCTCTGGCAGGCTCGTTGAACTGCAATCATCTCGAGGCAGTTGATGTGAAGCCTGCTCTCCTCTTTCGACCATTGGCCGAAAGCGGGTTTCCCTTCGCACAGCGCGCCCCAACCCTTGTTGGACGCGTCTGTGGAGATCACTTTCCTTCTGCAAACCATACCAAGTGGAGCACCCCGTTCCATCCATTGCATGTCCCTCCAAGGGGTCAGGGCCGAAATACAGTCCTGACTCACCTTGATATCAAGCGTCCGTGACGCCATGCATGAGGTGGAACACGTGGTTTCAGCCAATATTGGAGGGGGCGCATACGAAGCAGCCCGAGCTCCAGCACCGGCGATGCCGCCGCCATAAGACCCAGCAGCTTCTGGAATGTCTTTAGGGGTCGAGAAGCACCTATTTTGAAAGAGGCCGCAAGTCGCTGTAGAGCCGCAGCGCGCTCCTTCACCATTGTTGCCCTCATTGTCACTGAGTCCAACACTGTTCCCAGAAACGATATCCGCCGGCTGGGGGACAGTGAGCTCTTGACAAAGTTCACCCTGAGCCCCAGGCATTCCAGATGGCTGAGGAGCACAGTTCTGTAACCCAATGCCTCCCCCTCTGACTGAGCTAGAACTAGCCAGTCGTCGAGGTAATTGAGAATGCGGATGCCCTTCTGCCTGAGAGGGGAGAGAGCCGCATCCATGCACTTTGTGAACGTGCGAGGCGCCAGAGACAGCCCAAAGGGGAGGACCTTGTATTGGTAAGCCACGCCCTCGAAGGCAAATCTCAAGAACGGCCTGTGACGGGGGGCTATCTGGATGTGAAAGTAAGCGTCTTTCAGATCCAGCGAAAAGAACCAATCCCGTGAGCGTATTTGCGAGAGGATTTGTTTCAATGTGATCATTCTGAAGCGCCGTCTCATGAGGGCACGGTTCAGATGTCTTAAATCGAGGATGGGGCGCAGCCCGCCATCCTTCTTGGGAACCAGGAAGTAACGGCTGTAAAACCCTGAGTCGCGGTGTGCTGGGGGAACGATTTCTATAGCTCCCTTCACCAGCAGATTTTTCACTTCGGCACGAAGAACGTGAGCGTTCTCGTTGTGCACTGAAGTGGTGACCGCCCCGCGAAAGCGTGGTGGCCGTCGTGCGAACTGAAGGGAATAGCCGTGTTTTATTACTCCCATGACCCAATCTGATACCCCGGGAATGGCTTGCCATTGTGAGGCCAGGATGGACAGAGGTTGTATTAACTCGAGTGATTGACCGCCATGGGGGAACATAGCACTCGTGAGTGTTGTGTGAGGAGAACTGCTCTTTTTGTGAAGGAGTGTGTTTTTTTATTTTTTGCACTATAACAGCGCTTTGCTGTCTGGGCGCTAACAAGGGCCCATTGTTTGCAGCAGGAACAACTTCGTCGACATCTGGAGATGGACGGCAGAACACACGGGGCAGTTTGGGGGGTGGTCCGGCTGTGGCGAGACTTAGCCCCCTCCTCTTTCTTTCCTGTCGATCAGGATGACGGCGGCGGCGCAGGGTCCAGCACTATCTTGGGCCGGGGTCCCATGCGCTTGGGATACTGATACCGTCTGGTGGCCGAGCGAGAACGGTGTCGGGGCTCGGGTTTCACCGGCTGGGCTGCGGTGGTAGCAGCTGGCGCTTGCTTAGGAGGCTGACGAATCGGCACCTGTCTGGGGCGACTGGCAGCAGATGAAGCGCGCTTCGGCAGGAAGTGTCGCATTGCCTGGGACGACTTCTGCGCCTCTGTGAAACGCTCGGCGAATCCCTCTATCGCCGGGCCAAAGAGGCCGCTGGGGGAGATCGGTGCGTCTAGGAACTGGGCTCTGTCAGCATCCTTGATCTCCGTAAGGTTGAGCCATAAGTGGCGCTCCAAGACGACCAGGTTAGCCATCGAGCGCCCAATGGCCTGGGCGGTGCTCTTGGTAGCACGCAGCGCCAAGTCTGTTGCACTTCTCAGCTCCCTGAGTGTGGCGACATCTGGGCCAGACTCGTCGGTGGCGGCGAGAAGTTTGGCCTGGAAGACTTGAAGCACCGCCATAGAGTGGGAGCGCCGCGGCTGCTTGCCCTGCCGATGAGTAGGCACGCCCGGCGAGCGCCGACGTCGTACGGCAGGGTTTGGACGGATGGTTGGCCTTGGCTTTCCATCCAATAGCTGCTGGCGGGCAGAGATGCACGGCCACAGACTCGTCCAGCGGCGGCAGCCGTTCGTATCCTCTTTCCTCAGCGCCGTCAATTGAGGTGAGGCGGATGAAGATGAAGTACGCAGGCGCGCTGAGTAGGGGGCGCGCCACGATTTAGTGAGCTCGTCATGGACCTCCGGGAAGAACGGAGCAGTTCGCTGACGAGGGGCTTGCTGGCGCCCCGGCAGAAACCATTCATCCAGACGGCTACGGGCTGGTTCCTCTGGAGGAGACCAATCCAGACCCAGCTCGTCCACTGCCCTGGAGAGAACGCGGATAAGCTCGGCGTCCATCCCGAGTTTCGAGCGGTTTGGTTCAGATGACATCGAGGGGGCGGGGTCCGGCGAGCCCGACAGCTCCTCAGCATCTGAAGCGGCTAGAGACATGCTGTCCTCTAGCAGTTCCTCCTCAGTCCCTCCAAACAAAACCAGATCACTCGCGGCAGCAGAGGGACACTGGTCTGGCTGTACAAAGAGGACTGGGGAATCCCCTCTGGGCGGAGAAAACGAGGCACGCGGGGGCTGAGCCGGCGTGAGCTTGCTTTCATCCTGTTGCTTTAATCCTCTGCCCCGCCTTTTCTTCCTTGCCGGCTCGCGGGGGGAAGAAAAAGGGAGGGCGCGAGGAGCGAGATCGCTCTCTGAAAAGAAAGCGATTCGCGAGCGCAGAGAGGCGATATTCATGTTCTCGCAGTGAGAACATGAATTCCCCGCGAGTGCTGTGTCAGCGTGGGGTTTCCCCAAGCACGCGACGCACTCGCTGTGCCCGTCATCAGCGTGCAGAGGGGCTCTGCACGAGCTGCAATGACGAGACGGCATTTGAAACAACGCCGTAGAAAAAGGCTCTTTTAGAGAAATTTGCTCTTTCAATATATCTCACCGTATGGCCGCAGGGAAGCGATGAATCTGCGGTGGGGACCGGCAGTCGCGTTCCAGTGCGAGGCGTGTCAACGGCGAGCAGTTCAGCGGAGATCAGCGAAGCGATGTGACGTCGTCGCTGAAGGAGAAATAATCTGAATTCCTGTGGCGAAGCGGCCAATATATAGCCAGATTCCCCGCCCATATTGGCGGGCTTTGGCGGGCTTCGCTGCCATAGGTTCGTGCAGCACCGCTGCTAAGCCATTGGTTTGTTTTAATAGCACTGCACGATCCAATGGCTGTGCAGTTTCACTGCGTGATTGAGATAAGGTTTTATATATATATATATATATAATATATATATATATATATATATAAACTGTTTTTCAAAAAAAATAAAAAATAAAAATAAGTCTGTTATATTGAAACTCCCTTCAATGGAACTCCAATTCCTAAAGAGTTTTTGTGTCTGTACCTGCAGGTTTACAGTTGAACATTTATTCTTATAATTTTCACAGAAGCCTGATCAAATTGCATTGTAATCAGAAAACTGCCAGCACATCTACCAATGCAGGTACAAATAAAATGTCCTGTTCTGTAAGGTTGCTAAAAAAAAATAAAAAATAAATGATTGTCCCAGGTTTGGTCATGGCTACATGTTTTTTGCGGATGATGAAAGCGAAGGCATATTTGGGGAGACAGAGGTGGATGTTGTGTAGGAGAGGGCCACGGCTTGTTCAGCTGCCCAGGGGACGAGGGCAATTTCTCATCAGAGGCTTAGACCCTGAGGCCCATTCCCTCTCCTCGATGAGAGCTGAGGTAGATGAAGGGCAGGACAGAAAGCTGGTTAATGCTACTTTGTGGTGGCAAAAAGACAAGGCTTTTTCTCAGAAAGAGCAGTCGTCTTCAACATCTGCTTCTTTTTGATTGTTCTGTTAGTGATGAAATGTTTAAACATTTTTAAATGGAGAAAAATTCAAAAATTACTGTAAGAACAGTAAAAGTCATGTAAAATGAACCAAAATAGATGTAAAAACATTATCTCAAGCTGCAGACATGCTGGAAAGACCACATATTTTCTCCCTAGCAAACATTTGGGTTGAGTGAAACTTGTATATAATGCATTATAATGTGCATTTATAACACATTAAGGCCCGGTCACACCAAGAACGATAACCATACAGATTACTGTAACAATAACTATATTAGCAGAATGGATGTTAATATACGCTAAAATATAAGTGTGCACTGCTGTAATATTGTCTGTTGCTTAAAATGCTCAAGCTCTTTTAAAACAGGATGGATTCTGATTGGATCCCAATGAATTTGTAGTACATTAAATTAAACATGAAATTTTAAAGTAGAAAAATTGAAATAGTATTTTCATGTAAAATGTACTACAACAATCTTTATATTATTTGCAATTTATTTACAGTGTAGCTGTGGTGTGGACCTACTGGCATAGAATTAGAATGATTATTAAAATTTTATAGTTATAGTTATTGTATGTGTTTTCACTAATTGTAGTATTTCAATAGATTATCATAATTACTTATGCATAACTATACATTTAAGTATTAAAATGCATCAAACAGTGCAATTACCATTTATTTCTGTTTTCCAAAAGACCTTGTCTTTTTTACTGAAATGCCTTAAAATCTAATTAATTTACTTGAGAAGTAACAATGCATTTGATTTTAGAGTTTGTTTTCTGAGAATATATCTTTAATACGACTGTATTTTTGTCTTACTGCTTTTTTCACGGGCTTTAATTAGTTTATACTTAAAATAAAAATCTGCCAGTGCAAGTCAAAGAGAAAAAAAACAAACAAACAAACAACAAAAAAAAACAACAACAACACTTATTTAAAAAATACTTAAAAATACTTAAAATTATATATTTTTTTAATTCTCTGAAAACAGATCATGCAGTGTTGATTTTCACATAAATGAAGCTAATGTTAAGGCCTTGTATATATATTTTTATTGGAAACACTCAATGTCGATCATGCATCGGATAAAGCTTTGGCTGGTTACCATGGGCCAATCATTTATGTAAATTTTAAACTACTCAGTAATAAACCATTAAACAAATGAGACGGACGTGATTCTGTGAATCTCTAATGGAAAATTTCCCAGACAAGAAGGAAATTGGACCAAAAGGCTCTTATACTGTATGTCCTTTATTGTAAAAATGCACCAAACAAGCATCCCAAAGAGCATTTGTGTAGTTAACCTCTCTCCACTTTAGAAAAGACAACAAAAACATGATACTACTTTTTTTGTAAAACATGTCCCTGATGCTGTTAGGTTGTTGCACCTAAAGTCCACGTCTAGTCAGTGAATGATGAAAACACAGTGGCTCATTCTACAGATGAAACTGCTTCTCATCTGTATTCAGTACACAGAATCCATCCACTTTTCCATCCACTATGAACACAGAAATCATCCTCTCTCTTTCATAAATTAAGGAAAAACCAAATGTGAAGTGCATTGTGGGGTAAGTGGCGACACGGCAATTAAAGATGCCTGACGCAAATCTGCAGCACAGATAGAGCTCTGGTGGAATAACTGGATGTTTTCTTTACAACAGAAATGCTCGGAGAGGTCTCTGCAATCCATTTTTTTTTTTTAATACCAAATGTGCAGCGATTCATTCCCACCCCATGATACTATGCACTTGCATGCTTGTGCAAACATGATCAAGTCTGTTTGTTTTGGCGTCTCTATGTGCATTCATGCAGATGAGCGGTTTTGTGTGTGAGTTGGCTTGGGTTTGTCTGTTCTGATAAGTAAAGGTGAGCTACAGAGGTCACTGCTCACAGATGTTTGAGCAGGTGTCCGGTCTGAGATTCTTTTACTGGATCTGTTCCAGTAAACCCCCCAACAGAGTTGCTGTTCATTACCCAGAACCCCCTGCAACAGCCGAGGCTCACAGACTGCTATTAATAACACATTTGTGGGAAATGCGTGACTTTAACACTATTTTCCCTGTTCTATTAGTGAATGTTATTAAAGGGTTAGTTCACCCAAAAATGAAAAGTAGCCCATAAATTACTCACCCTTAAGTCATCCTAGGTGTATATGACTTTCTTATAGTTACATTAAAAATTGTCTTTGATCTTTCAAGCTGTTTAATGGCACTCAGCGGGTGTTGCAGTGCTTCAGTCCAAAAGAAGTGAAATAAAAAGCGCCTATCCTTAATAAATATTGTGTCACACAACCCCGGGGGTTGAACCAAGTCCTCCTGTAGCGAATCGACACGTTTTTGTAAAACATATTTAAAACATAATCATCAATTTGATCTAGCTTGCGCTCACTGTTGTACACGGAAGCAGTTCCGGGAGGATGACGTATGAGGTTGGCTTTGCGCATGCGCCACTCAGAAGTGATGAACGTGGCAGCGCAGGGGAGATATTAAAAACAAAACAATGGCCACTAATTAGAAATACAAAATGAGGATTTGTAAAGAAGAATATTGGAGGATTTCGATATAAGCCAAGAGGAGACTGGTTTTCTTTTGTTAAAGTGAGGAAACTTTGCTTCCTTTGCTCCTGTTAACAAATGTTGGTTTTCACGAGACTCACCAGCGCATGTGCAATGCCGAGCTCATATGTCATCCACCTAGAGCTACTTCAGTGTACAACTGTTGGCGCAAACAACATTAAAGTGATTATTATGTTTTGATTATGGATATTTTTCTTACAAAAAAAGCATTGATTCTCCACTGGAGGCCTTTGTTCACCCCCGTAGCTGTGTGAGACACTTTTATTATGGGCACTTTTTTATTTCACTTCTTTTGGATTGATGCATGAAACACCTGCTGACTGCCATTAAACAGCTTGAAAGATCAAAGACAATTTTTAATATAACTCCAACTGGATTTGTCTGAAAGAAGAAAGTCATATACACCTAGGATGTCTTCAGGGTGAGTAATTGTTGGGCTAATTTTCATTTTTGGGTGAACTTACCCTTTAATTAGACTCCACCATACACAAGAAAAGGAACAATTTTGAAAAAGAAAAATCTATTTTTATATGAGATTTTAGTAACTCTATAGTAAGGTTCAATTGATAAACATTAATCAAGGCACTACTGTAGGTATCATGAACTAACAATGAACCATACCATATAGCATATATTATTTATTAATATATAGCTTGAAAAATCTATTCACCCCAAAAATTATAAACTGCTGAAAATTTTCCCACCCTCAGGGCATTCAATTTGTTTCATCTGTGGATCATCTGCAGTGAATGGGTGCCATCTGAATGAGTGTCAAAACAGCTGATAAAAGCATCACATTAATCCACAAGTAATCCACATGACTCCAGTTCATCACTTAACGTCATGTGAAATGAAAAGCTGTGTTTGTAATAAACAAATCTATCATTTGAACTTTGAAATTATCTCTGCAAAAACCAACATTAAGGCATTTTATATTGATTACTTTGTTTTAGGATTAAATACCCTGTTGTCCTATTATCGTTTAATTGTGAACTAAAGTGTGTCATGCAATTGATGGGCATGCATATTGAGCTACATTTCATAGTTGAATTTCTTTCTTTCAGAAGTCTGAAAGAACCTTGATGTGAAAAAACAAAGATATGGAAGAAAAAAAGGAGGGCGCACACACAGCAGGGGAGTCCTAGAACTAAAAGAGCTGCGCTGATCCCTCAGAGAGAGGGCAGAACATACCCAGATGGAAGCAAACTTACTTTTATTTGACACTGACAAAAACTTTGGCTTTGATAAGCGAGCTACCCAAACACACAAACATATATGCAACTGAATTGGTGCACACATACAGTGGGGCTTAAAAGACTTTCATTTAATTTCTAATTTTAAGCAGATTTTTTTTTCATTATGAATTACATTATAAGCATAACAATTTGAGTGAAACATTTAAATACATTTTTAGAACTTCTGTATTCCCTCTTTTGCTTTAATGACAGCAGCACTCAAACTTCACAAGACTGTGTAAGACCCCATGATCATGTTCTCTAGTGTGATTTGACAATTATCCAAAGATCATCATGAGTTTCACATGATCAATGCAACAAATTTGTTTAGTGGTCTATATAGTGCAGACTCTGAAATATTTCTTAATTGTTTTATATCACATCCTTTTTTCCATCTAATTTTTATTAAATGTTAAATTATATTTTTTTAAATTAAAACATTTCTACTCTGAATGTCAGATAAAGACTTCTGAACCCCACTGCAAATAAAGCAGCACAAATGCATACAAATACTACACAGTCATCATTATTTTCATATCAACACTTTGGGGAATGAGCAGAACATGTTTTCATCCTGCGCTTGTTAATTAGCTCATTTGTGTTGAACTCTGTCCTTACATCACAAGCTATGCACAAAGACAAATAGCATCCCAAAGTGTCTGCAAAAAAGTCGCCAGACTTTAGAGGTTTCCTTTGGTGCTTTATTTGGGATTCATGACAGCGTGTCCCAAGCGTGAGCTCCACAGCCCCTGCAAAAGCAAACATACTGCACGTTACAGGAGAAAGGCGCGGGTGCCGAGCAGAATAGCGGAATCAAGTGCCATCTGAAGTGATTGCTCTGTCATGTTGAACAATGTCAAACACATTTTCTCCATTATCACTAGCTGAGACTGCTATGTGACTGACAATCTCAGAACACTGGGAAGTTCTTCACAATTCCCCCCCGCAGAGTCACTGCAAATCTATCACGTCTGCTGCTGTTTATCAATATGTCTGCTCTTTTATCGCACTGTACAAGATTGAAGAAGATTGTCTTAGCATTCCTTTCGGGTGGGCCATGGGGGAGGGGGGTTGTGTATTGGCATTTGGATATATTAGATGCTACAGAAGAAATCTATATTGTTGAGTCTGAGACTCCTATAGGAGAGGGAAGATAAGAAGCAGTTCAGTAGTTTATTGAGATTTGAAACTGCATTTATAATATTATTTTTGGCCTGTTGCAGGCATCCTGTAGCTTTTCAGTAGTTTTTTCAGAGTTGTAAATATTCATAGTGGCTCAGTGGTAGAGCTTTGTTTTAGTAGCGCAAAAGGTTGTGGGTTTAATTCCCAGGGAACACACATACTGGTAAAAAAATAAATAAAAATGTGTATGCCTGAATGCACTGTAAGTTGCGTTGGATAAAAGTGTCTGCTAAATGCATAAATGTATAGTAAATGTATTTTTGACAAATCAATTAATTTTATGTATATAAATATGTATTTTTAAACATACTGTATAATATGAAAAGTTGAAGTTGAAGTATACTAAAATTGCTAATAAAATAAATAATAACATAAAATAAACATACATTAAAGTTAAGTACATAAAAAGACACAACTAAATTCTTAAAACTTAAACTAAAATTAAAATAAAAACTGAAAATACAAAAATAAAAGCAGATTCAAAATATTAACAAATACTATAGTAGTATATGAAAAATACAAAAACAACACTGGTATACAGTATATACATGTGTGATTTTAGAGATACCTCAGAGACCCCGGAGCCCATTATCAAGAAAATCATAAATATATTGTATATGCAATAGCATCTGATAATTGTGAATTATTTGATCCTAAGCAAAAGTTAAGGCTTTGGAGTCTAAACAGCCATAAACCACTTCCTGTGTGCGCTCAAATAGAGTCTGTGGAACAGTCATCGATTGCCTTATGAGAGTGTTTTCCACACAGTATTCTAAAATGCAGTGAATGTACACAGTGTTTGAAAGCAGCAATCAAAGGCAGAGTTTGTCTAGCAAACAGAAACAGTATGTGATTGTGCTTTTCTTTCATTCTAGTACGTAGACTCTAGGTATATTTCTATGGTTCCCCTATTTATCAGCATATTAAACTCCAACAACAACTAGCCAATAGGTGTTTAACAGTATACGTATTTGGGTCTGTCTGTTTTGGCATGCATGTGTACTGAACAAATGCAGCATTGTTTTAACCACTGCATGTGGATAACTTCTTTGCGTGCAGAACTTAATTTGATTCATATGGTACAATATTTATATCAATCTGATGTTGTGAATGCTTCTTGAAAATATTGAAGGACATAGAGAGAACAGAGTGAGCTGCAACAGTACACAAAAGTACACAATCCAAGTTGTCCTAAAAATGAGATGTGCTTTATGTTAACCGCTTCAAACCAAAGCATTCTGCATAAAGCATGGTCCTGACAGCAAATAAGACTCTGTTAAACTTGATAGATTTCACTGAAGGTGAACCAGCAGACGAATACATGTCAGAAAGACAGAGCACTGACTAAAATACACATTTTTGCTCAAATATTTTAGAACAGGACCATAAACCACAGTATGAATGAGCTTTGATAAGTTTTGCAGCAATGCTAATCGATAAAATGACAAACCTTCCTCATCAACACTTCCAGGTTTTTTTTTTTTTTTTTGGTGTTCGGCAAAAGTATTATTTTTGATTTGCACTTCATTCAGATCGTGCTGAAAATGCAGTCCTGCAACTGGTGTTGATCAATTTTAATTTCATCAAGCATCACACAAACCCCTCTTTAACAATTTAAAATGCACCTGTGGAGACAAATATATGGGCTAACGCATTAGATCCACCAGAAATCCTACACATATTACTTAATAAAAACTTACAATCATTATATAATTCTCAGTTCAAATGAGCATAAGAATGTAAATATGCCACATCATCTGACCTGATATGTTTATTCTGTTGCTCCCTGAAGAAAAAAAAAGTCTTTTCTGATGAATGGTGCCCATATTGAATCATTGGATGGATTCAGAAAGAGAGTTTTCAGTCTGTGTCACCTTACTTCAAGGACCTGTTAACATCACACTGCTTAGGCTGTCTCACTCTTTTTAACTTTCCTTAACTCTTTCTGTCTGACTCAATGACAGCTATTCATACTCACCTATACAAATCAATGACACACAACACCATTTCAATTAAGACCACCCCCCCCACTTCTTCTTCCCTTTTCTAAACTGATAACTAGAGCCATTCAGCATACCCTGAATTACCAAAAAAGTAGGTCATCCTTTTCTTTGAGTTTTCCTCATTTAATTTCAAATAAAGCACTCTGTGACCTCCGTCAGGTGCTTGGCTCTGGATTGATCCACAATTTAAAAGCCAACACACTAATAATAAATAAAATTGCAGTCCTTATCTAATTATGATCATCTGCTTTTTATGACCACGCCACATAAACTTTCTATGAATAGATCACAGAGGAAAGAGATCATCTAAAGCTACTACAGTGTGATTATTTTTCACATCAAAGATCTCTTTTGATACACAATCAAATCTTCAATCCGTCTATGCAGTCGAGGACACAAAGCAGCCTCAGTCGGAGCCCCTGTGGCTGCCTTAGCAAAATCTAATAAAAAACATGGTGGTGTTTCTCAGACATGCTGTGTGTGGTCATTAACTTCATTGACGGGAGGCAGGATGACACAGTACAGGGTCCTTAGCCAGCTAACAAGTCCCCCTTACTGCTCCCAGATGGTGCTCCATTGTTTTAAAGAATCCTCATGTCCTTGTTAGACCCACTGATCCAATGTAAAGCCAGGAGACTCACACCATCTGTCCCCTTGAGAGACGTCTCACAGCAGGACAGAGTTAACGGGCACACCTGACTGCGAGGCTGTTTCATTATGGTAAAGAATTCATTAGACAATCACATTACATTTCCCGCATCTGTCATTGTGGCGATATATATGCTGCCTTTTATTTCATAGCCTTCACATTTTATGTTCAGAAAAGACACTTTTGACTTAATATAGTGTCCACATCACTAATTAACTCACTGATTTCAATGGTCTGTCTCTGCACACAGCAGGAACACGATAGGATGTCCAACTTGCTCTTATTTCAATGGAAGATATGAGTGAATCTCAAAAAAACATGTCCAGGTTAAATGTCACTCCAAAACCAAAAGAAAATAAATAATGCATGAAGAAAACTGCTAATTACTGCTTAGGTAGTTGATAAAGGGCACCTTACAAGATGTAATATATGTCTCATGTGTCCCCAGAATGTGTCTGTGAAGTTTCAGCTCAAAATACCCCACAGATCATTTATTTTATCATTTTGAAAATGTCTATTTTGAGTGGAAGCAGAAAAAACTGTTTTCTTGCCTGTATCTTTAAATGCAAATAAGATGCTACTCCTCGGAAAAAGTCAGATTTTCATGATATGTCCCCTTTAAAAGAACACTCCACTATTTTTGAAAAAAGGCTCATTTCCCAACTCCCCTACAGTTTAACAGTTGAGTTTTACTGTTTTTGAATCCATTCAGCCTATTTCGAGACCTAGGCGGTAGCACTTTTAGCCTAGCTTAGCATAGATCATTGAATCTGATTAGACGGTTAGCATCTCGCTCAAAAAGGACCAAAGCGTCTCGATATTTTCCCTATTTAAAACTTGACTCTTCTGTAGTTACATTGTATACTAAAACTGATGGAAAATGAAAAGTTGAGATTTTCTAGGCCCATATGGCTAGGAACTATACTCTCAATCCAGCGTAATAATCATGGGTGCAGTAGGCACAATGATATTACACAGCACCTGAATTTTTCCGGCTGCAACTTTGCAAATACACAAACTAGCTGGGGACTATTTTCAGGAGCTGCGTAATATCACTGTGCCTGCTGCACCCATGGTATGGCAGCAAAGTTCCTTGATTATTACGCCGGAATGACAGTATAGTACCTAACCATATCGGCCTAGAAAATCACATAGTTTCATTTTCCGTTGGTCTTAGTACATGATGTAACTACAGAAGAGTCAAGTTTTAAATAGGAAAAATAGCGAAACTCTTTGTTCATTTTTGATAACGGTCTAATCAGATTCAATGAACTATGCTACCACCAAACCCAGAGTTCGGCTGAAAGGATTCAAAAACGGTAAAACTCAACTGTTTAACTCTAGGGGAGTTGGAAAATTAGCCTATTTTCAAAAAACAGTGGAGTGTTCCTCTAAGTTTAGGTATTGGATATAGGGATGCAAAATATGGTAATGTAGAATATGTGCTTTATCTGTATCTGTATACACACACAGACACACACACGTATATATATCATGGGTGGAGCCTAGATGATGTCACTCACTGGAGCGTAACGGTGCCTGCCCCATTTTTCAGGGTGCTGGTTTCATAAGTACTTTTTCTATAAATTTTTCTCATAGAGATTTTTAAAGTCTTTGTAAAAACACTATAAGCAATTAACCAAGCCAACCAGCCATGAGTTGAACAGTCATGGCCAAAAGTTTTGGCAGTGACATTCACATTGTTTCTAGATTATTGTGTAGAGTGATCAGATACATTTTAAATAACTGCTAAAAGCTTAATAGGCCAAAAAAGGAACTTTTCACAAAAAAATAAAAATAAAAAGTAAATAATAATAATAATAATAATTTAATAATAATAATAATAATTCACAAAATGACCAGCTAAACTTATCATATCAGCAGCACATGTGAAAGTGTGAATGTGTACTAGTCAGATGAAATCACTATCATACTAAATAGCTTGTAAGAGCAGATGATGGAAGGAAGAAGTGCTTCCAATCATTGTGTTCTTGTAAGAAACATGTGCAGCCATCATTGCTTTGCATCAAAATGGCCTCACATGCAAGGAACTGCTGCAAAGAATATTGCACCTAAAAGAACCATTTACCGGATCATCAAGAACTTCAAGGAGAGAGGTTCGACTGCAGTGAAAAAATCTTCAGGACGTCCCAGGGTGTCCAGCAAGTGCCAGGACCGTCTCCTCCTGAGGAGTCAGCTACGGAATCGTGTCACCAGCAGTGCAGAGCTTGCTCAGGAATGGCAACAGGTTGGTGAGAGCATCTGCACACACAGTGAGGCCAAGACTTTTGGACAACGGCCTGGTGTCAAGAAGGGCAGCAAAGAAGCCACTTCCCTCCAAGAAAAATGTCAAGGAAAGATTGAAATTCTGCAGGAAGTACAAGAATTAGACAGCAGAAGACTGGTGTAAAGTTATTTTCTCTGATGAAGCTTCCTTCTGACTGTTTGGGACATCAGAAAAATCAATTGTTTGGAGAAGAAAAGGTAAATGCTACCATGAGTCCTGTGACATGCCAACAGTGAAGCATCCTGTGACCATCCATGTGTGGGGTTGCTTTTCAGCCAAGGGAGTGGGCTCTCTTATAATTCTGCCCCAAAACACTGCCATGAATAAAGAATGGTGTCAAAACATCCAGCAAAAGCAACTTCTTCCAATGATCCACAGGCAATTTGGTGATGATCCGTGCATTTTCCAGCATGAAGGAGCACCATGTCACAAAGCAAGGGTGATAAAGAAGTGGCTTGAAGAAACATTACACTGAAATTTTGGATTCGTGGCCAGGCAACTCCATGGCCAGGCAACCAGATCTCAATCCCATAGAGAACCTGTGGTCAGCCAAGTCAAGTCAAGTCTGCTTTATTGTCAATTCTTCCACATGTACAGTACAGTGGTGTGAAAAATTGTTGCCCCCCTTCATCAAACAAATTTAAATATTATTCAAAGATAACACAAGTAAACACAACATCCAGTATTTAAATTAAGGTTTTTATTATTAAGGGAAAACAAAATCCAAAACTACATGGCCCTGTGTGAAGAAGCGTTTGTCCCCCTGTTAAAACTGTGGTTTATCACACCTGAGTTCAATTTCTCTAGCCACACCCAGGCCTGATTACAAAGTGAAGTAGACCAAAATATCCTCAAAAGCTAGACATCATGCCGAGATCCAAAGAAATTCAGAAACAAATGAGAAAGAAAGTAATTGAGATCTATCAGTCTGGAGCTTTGGGACTCCAGCGAACCATGGTGAGAGCCATTATTCACAACTGGAAAAAACATGGAACAGTGGAGAACCTTCCCAGGAGTGGCTGGCTGACCAAAATTACCCCAAGAGCACAGCGACGACTCATCCAAGAGGTCACAAAAGACCCCACAACAACATCCAATGAACTGCAGGCCTCACTTGACTCAATTAAGGTCAGTGTTCATGACCCCACCATAAGAAATTGACTGGGCAAAAATGGTCTGCATGGCAGAGTTCCAAGACGAAAGTCGCTGCTGAGCAAAAAGAACATAAAGGCTCTCTCAGTTTTTGCCAGAAAACATATTGATGATACTCCCCAAGACTTTTGGAAAAATACTCTGTGGACTGACAAGACAAAAGTTTAACTTTTTGGATGGTGTGTTGTACCATTACATCTGGCGTAAAAGTAACACTGCATTGCAGAAAAAGAACATCATACCAACAGTAAAATATGGTGGTGGTAGTGTGATGGTCAGGGGCTGTTTTCCTGCTTCAGGACCTGGAAGACTTGATGTGATAAATGGGACCATGAATTTAGCTGTTTACCAAAAAATCCTGAAGGAGAATATCTGGCCATCTGCTTATGACCTCAAGCTGAATCGAACTTGGGTTCTGCAGCAGGACAATGATCCAAAACACACCAGCAAGTCCACCTCTCAATGGCTGAAAAAACAAAACAAAATGAAGACTTTGGAGTGGCCTAGTCAAAGTCCTGACCTGAATCCTACTGAGATTCTGTGGCATGACCTTAAAAAGGTGGTTCATGCTCGAAAACCCTCCAATGAGGCTGAATTACACAACAATGCTGCATAGATGAGTGGACCAAAATTCCTCCACAGCGCTGTAACAGACTCATTGCCAGTTATTGCAAACCAGTTATTAGGTTTAGGGGCATACACTACTTCACACAGAGCCATGCAGTTTTGGATTTTGTTTTCCCTTAATAATAAAAACCTTCATTTAAAAACTGCATTTTGTGTTTATTTGTGTTATCTTTGACTAATATTAACATTTGTTTGATGATCTGAAATATTAAAGTGTGACAAACATGCAAAAAATAAGAAATCAGGAAGGGGGCCAACACTTTTTCACACCACTGTACATACATACAGAGAATATGAATTTGCATAACTTTCAGACCCTTGGTGCATACAGATAACACTAACAGTAGAACATTAAATACAGATAATAAAATATGAAGTACAACTATACAAATATATAAAGGTCATGTAAAAAGAAAGATAAGCAAAGCAGCACAAGGCACATAGCAGATAGAGTGAAAACCAGTGAAGTAAACAGTGCAGATATAATGATTGTAGTGCAAAAGAGCTTATTCAGTCTGATTAAAGTGTCAAAAATCTCAGAGAGCAGTTCTTTATTTAAACTGACAGAAGAGGTAGTTGAATGGTAGTTGAATGAGGTCAGTTACCTGCTGAAGGAGGTAGTGAGCAGACCAATGCTCTACAAAGTGTCTGTTGCTGGTCCCAGTGTGTTAGTGAGAGCTGGGGGGGGGGACTGAGGTTCAGAGTTCAGTGGTGCATGGGGAAAAGGAGGGGAGGGAGTTCAGTGGTGCATACAGCCTGATGAATGAAGCTGTCCTTCTGCTGGTCCTGGCCTGGAGACTCCGCAGTCTCCTCCGTGATGGCAGCAGACTGAAAAAGCTGTGTGATGGGTGGGTGGGATCACCTGCGATGCAGCGGGCTTTACGGGTGAGGCGGGTTCCATAAATGTCCTGGAGGGAGGGGAGAGAGACACCAACGATCTTCTCAGCTGCTTTCACTATGCGTTGAAGGGTCTTCCAGCAGGATGTGTTGCAGGCGCCATACCACACAGTGATGCAGCTAGTCAGGATGCTCTCGATGGTGCCTCTGTAGAAGGTGTACATGATGGGGGGCCGGGGCTCTGGCTCTTCTCAGTTTGCGGAGGAAGTAGAAACACTGCTGTGCTTTCTTGGCCAGTGCTGCAGTGTTGTCTTGCGGAGGAAGTAGAGACACTGCTGTGCTTTCTTGGAACTTGGTGCTGCTCACTCTCTCCACAGTCGCACCGTTGATGGTCAGAGGAGCATGCTGAGTGTGCACTCTCCTTAAGTCAACAACAATCTCCTTCGTCTTCTCCACATCCAGAGAGAGATTGTTGTCACTGCACCATCCGGCAAGGCGGCTCACCTCGCTCCTGTAGTTTGTCTCAACTCTGTTGCAAATGAGACCCACCACATTCGTGTCATCCGCAAACTTAATAAAGAGTTGTGAGACATTATGCTGGATATGTTGTCTTCCAGTCAGAACACTGTGACTCACAAGACAAAAAACACGAAAAAACTGTTCTGACAGGAGTGAGAGAAGCCGCTGCGTGTGGACGCGCCGCCATCTTGAGGATGCTGAGACCTCCACTCTTAAGAGCTCCCCTACCAGGGTCGAGCGTTGTTAGGTTTCCTCTTGATTTAGAGAGTCATCCTGCATATTGCAAAATATGCAAATGAGCATGGGGAGACCGATTCGATTATGTTATTTGCGGTGTTCCATGGGAGTGGGCGGAACTCAGCGGTCATTTGGTGTGATTTGCTCACCCCGACTGGTGGAATTTTCTTTACAGCATCATAGGTAATGTAGCTTTTCATGCAGGGATTCCATTGTTAAACACAATTATTTAAAACTTAAGTTGAAATTGTGCAAACAAAAAGAGCATATAATCAATTAACAACCTCAGAGCTCACGGTAGGTCTGTCTTTAAAAGTTTATAAGTCACTGTTAAAAATTTCCCCGATTTCCCTATGAAGTAAACGAATAGCATTTTTATTTCCTGAAGATGACTGCTGCACTTTGTATGAAGTGAAGCTATACTAAGCCAGGCCTCTTGCATCATAACAGTAGTGAATAATTGCATCACAATCACAACAACACTACGTTATTTCTCTGCTACAAAACCAAAGCAAATCCTCCAGACTCACAGAAAGAGATAGGGGTGATGTGCAGTACTGAGAGACTATGGCTTTAGTTTAAATAAGGTTGGATTGCTTGAGTTTCGTGAGCGAACACTAAATCCCACTGGCTCAGGGGCGCAGATGCAAATTATATTTTGTGCTATTGTTTTAGGATCCCATTTTTCTCTGAGGGAAAAGTTTGGAATCAGCAGAATTTTCTCTCAACAGCAGGGGAGACGGAGATGGAGAGAGAGAGAGGAAAACAAGAAAAAATAGAGAGAATTATCTGTCTGGCTCTGGACCAGGTTGACCCCCCTCATAATGTATTCATAACGAAGATACCTGCAGATTCTACCTGTTAAAACCTCATGCTTACCCAGCAACATTACATATTTGTTGCATAACCGCATTTTGTGTATGCACTAAAAGCCATGGCTCAAAAAAAAAATCAAAAAATCTAAAGTTGACACTCTGGTGATGTGGTGTCACACCTGTTGGGTAGTAGTACGCTTTTGTGTCCGCATCAAGATTGGGATCAAGTTTAGGGTCAGTAAGATTTTTTATTTATTTATTTATTTTGTAAAGAAATTAACTCATTTACTCACGCATTTACTCCAGATGCATTAAATTGATCTAAAGTAACAGTAAAGATGTTTATATTGTTAAAATAAAATTAAAATAAATGTGTCTTTGTTCATCAAAGAACCCTGAAAAAAATGTATCATGGTTTTCAACATTGATAATAAGATTTATTTATTTACTTATTTTTTGAACACCAAATCAGTGTGATTTCTGAAAGATTTGAAGTAATGACTGTTGACAATTAAGCTTTGCCGTCACAGGAATAAATAAAACTCGAAAATAAATCACCAAAAATATATACTTTCAATTGTAATAATATTTCACAATATTACTGTTTTTACAGTGCTTTTCTTCAAATAAATGCTGCATTCGTGAAACTTCTTTCAAAAACATAAAAAATCCTACCGACCCAAAATTTTGAATAGCAGCATAAAGCAGTTTCAACCATGTCAATCTTCAGCAGCAAAACTCCCCTACATGAACCTCAGCTATAAAGAGGCAGGTAATGGCATTGCCACGTCACATGATACTAAATCAGCACCACACAAAATCAAGAAATAATAATAATAAAACTCAGTCTTCATAAATATCAAAGGTATATACAATACTTCCTTTTTTAAGTATAATCACAGCTTTGGACTCAACTACTAGTCCACTTCAAAATGTTATAAGAGGCTGTAAATGTACAAAATTCTGAAACCATAAAGACCTACAAAAATAATAACATCAATCTCCACCCTTGTAGAGAAAAAAGGACCATTTGGTTTCGTAACGAAGTTAGTGTGGTGGTTTCCAATAGTAATAAACTCACAAGAGATGACTATATTTAATCTAAATCATATATCAAGCTGAAAGACATTATTGTCATTTTGAATTAAGAGTTCAATCAACAACAACCTCTCCTTTGAAGAACTTGATGAATTGCCAGGTTTGGCCTAAAACCGCCCCGTCCCACGAGACAAACAGAAACACAATACATAAAGTCACTTTCGTATTTTATCAAGTGGGCTCTTGAATCATAAAGAGTAATCAGACGCCATTGATTTTCCATGTGCCTTAGTATTTTTTACAAGGCACAATTCAGCTGAGATTACAATTAACACAGGAGATCTGCAATTTGCATTTCTCTACCTTCCCACTAAACTGAAAGGAAGATAAACTAACATTAATTACAGATTTGAATCCAGGATAATTGCCAAGGCCTTTATCTCTCTGCCTCCCTCCCTCTCTGTCTGAAACTGCTCTCCTTCTTTTCCTGACACTCACTGGAGTTTTTCCGAACACAAACTCACTTTAGCCTGTCAGTATCAGTTCAGTGTTATGCAGCTACAATGCTTTAGTCTTTATCTAATATGACAGCAGTCTTTTCAGGTGTCAGGTACAGACACTGCTGTAACACCTTCACAGGGGAACTGTTCTCACTGCCAAAGCCAAAAATTCAAATGCTGGAATGATTTATTTTGATGTTTGATGCTACTTTTGAATTAGGAAAATATATTTTCAAATGCAAACTGGAGTTTAAGTTTTGAATGTGGGAAGGCCTTTGTTGTTTGAAAGTGAAATATAACCAGATAGATAGATAGATAGATAGATAGATGCATATGTCATTGTCAGCAATATGAGCATGGCGGTTTTTTTTTGGCGTCTGGCAGCAGTGCCCCTCGTGGTTTTATGACCCGAATGTCATTGAGGGTCAGCTGATGGCTTGGAGTGGGCCAGCCTTCCATCTAAACTCATGAAACCCCAATACTGAGCAGTCCAGTAATGAACGCATTAATATTCTGTTCAATATTTATGTAGCTGCTATCTCAGTCCCACAGACCAGATCTATATGGAGAAGAGCATGCCACAGGATTCCTCTTGGGACGTAAATAAATCAATTTTGGTAATGAATATCTCAACATGCTCATGTTTTTTCTCTGTTACTCAGCAAATGACAGACAGTGCCTTTAGATAATGGCTCAGAAAATAATATGTAAGAGCATGCTTCTATCCCTGGCTGCATACCATACCGTAGACATAATTGATTACTATTTCCTGTGTCTGGAACAGACATTTGCACAAATACATCATGACAGATGCTGCACGCTGGATACTTTGAACTTCAACATGGGCTTTCAAAGCTTTTAAAATCATTACTGAAAGTCTGAATAAGCATAACTCGCACAGAGTGTCGAAAGCCAGCGGTGTCCAGGACATTACATTGTGTGTTTAAGCAAAACAAGCATTTGGAATTGACACATCAAGATCATAAAACATGGTCTTTCAGATCAAAGTCCTCTTCCCATAACTTTAAACAAAGTAAATCGATCTTTATTTCTTTAAAATCTTATATATATACTCACTATAACCAAAAATATGTAAACCATTAGTGCAGCTTTCTAGCAGATAGTATCACAATTCTTATCATTCATATTTTTTCATTGTTCATGATTTAAAAGGAGTAAAAAACCCAAAAAGAGGTAAAAAAAACCCAACAACATCCACTTAGCAATCAAACGGAATACCCTAGCAACCACCTGGTAACATGCAAACAACAAAATAGAACACCACATAGAACAACATAACAACAAAGCATGGCCTTGGCAACCACCAAGGTTAAGAAACACTGGTCTAGGCCATATGTCCACCAAAGTATAGCCAGCTAAAAATGCCAGGCGCTCTGCTGAAAATGCCTAGCTGTGAGCACTTGAGAGCGCTTCTAAAACACAGTGTTTTTTTTTCTGTTGAGACGCTTTGGATGCTTTAATACAGAATATCTGAGGAAGTGTAACTAGTATCTGATTTTGCAGATAGTTTATTTATGAATATAAAAATGTTGACACAATACAAAGTACTCGGTCTGGCCCTTGTTTTAAATGATTTTGTTCCACTGTTGTGCTTCTTGTTGTCGTCTGTTGCAGTTTTACAAGGAGGAAGAAGGGGTTGTTTGGTGTGGAATTTGTCCTGCCCATCCTCCACTGTAACGGACGTCTGACTAAAAAGTGACAGTGATGAGCGCCGTGTTTTATCCTAAAGTTTATAAAGCAAGAGTCATGTCTCCTAGAACTCCTAGAAATTATGAAGTTTACACTAACAATAACAAACTGGGCTCTAATTGTAAATACATAATAAATAATAAAAATAATAAATAAATAAATATACAAAAATCTAAATTCTTTTAGTAAGCCAGTACTGTTGAACCCTGAATATTGTTGAGGCCTGTAATACATAAATATTATTTCTGGAATGACAGAAAAGCTGAGCTTTTCACAAATAGGATGGCTGCACTATACTAACCTTTCTTAACCTTACAAAACTCATTTGTTATCATCTGTTTTCTTTCTTGTTTTCATTTATTATTCTTACCACAGTTTTCTGCGTTGTACTGTAAATGCCAATCAATAAGTAACCAATCCACCTTCACTTTGAGAGGCCATTTGTCAGTCAGAGTTGTCTGTTACCAGCCAAAGTAATCGTATTTCTACTACTTTTTTGTACTTTTCTCATTTGCTATTTCCTCAGAAGGGCTGGGGTGATTTAATGGATTGTGAAGTGGGCATGTTCCAGCAGCTAGACTGTGGCGGTTCTTGTTCCACGCAGAATGAATGCCGGCAATGCCTTTCGTACTACACACATAGACTGGCTCTGATTCATCACAGACCTCCTGCAGATAACTGCTGTATCGCTCGCACAGCCTCCATATATACAGAAGGTTTACTTGCTCTAAGGCCCATCTACACTCATTATCTGAGATACTTAAACCAAATAGAAACTGATAGCTTTAATGGACAGGATAAATTTACATTTATGCATTTTAGATACCAAATGTTTACTGCAGCAGTGGCCTATTTGTAAGGATATCATTTACAATTGCTGTTTCTCTGTATCTCCTCAACCAGGCTAGCAGTGTGAGTCACTGTGGCATTATGTTACAAAATTATGCGCAGCACCTCTCTTTCTAAATCAAACTCCAGCTGTGCTGAAGTCATCAGAAGCATTGTGTGGGGCAGTTAAACATGCAAACTAAGACCTCCGGGGCATCCTGTGCTGTGAGATTGAAAGCAAATCCTTGAATTTTACTAACTGTGTTACTGTTAGTTTCATAATCAGGTAATCTGTTGCAATATTTAATGTGATTCCATAACAATTCAAGTCTTCGCTACGGCCTTTTAGGGATTTGCTAGTTCTTCCCAAAGGCAGGATACTTAAAGGGGTCATATGATGCAATTTCAATTTTTCCTTTCTTTTTGGAGCGTTATAAGCTCTTGGTGTATAAAGAAGATCTGTGAAGTTAAAAAGACTAAAGTCTCAAATCCAGAGAGATATTCTTTATAAAAGTTAAGAGTCAAACACACCCAGCTAAAACTGCTCGTTCTAACATGCCCCCACATCTCTACGTCACTGTGTGGTAAGATTTGCATAACGCCGCCCAAATGTTCACGCAAAGAAAGAAGGCGTTACTTTTATTCGCTCTGTTGCCACTGCTGCCATGTTGTGGAGTAGTTGTGTGTTTCATTGTGAAAGCGAAACTACTTTGTTTGGCCTTCCAAAAGAGGACATGAGTAGAAATCATTGGTTAAGTTGTATTTCAACACTGTTCCAGAAAAGTCCAACCCAAATATTCAGATGTGTGCTGCACATTTCACAACGGCTGTTTCTATAAAGTTGGGGAGTTCAAACTTTGCAAGGACAGTCTGGCGCTTTTGACTCACAGCCTATAAGTACGTTTTTTATATTTAAATAATTTGCCAATGAAGATTCAAACGCGAGTTTTGAGCAGTAGAGTAGGCTTGTTGTTTCTCAGATCACAAATGCAGACATGGTTTTATGTTTACGCAGCGCGATACACAACGCAACGCATAAAAAGACAGTGTTAGTCATTATAATCAGTAATTATGTCCCCATTGGATGCAAGAAATGCCTCATTTGTAATGGGTTTTATTGGTTTTGTCTCGTCTAGTGATGTCCGGATTGCGAACAAATCTTTCTATTTAACCGGATCTTCATATACCCCTTTTCCACCAATGCAGTTCGGGTGCTGTTTCAGAGCTAGAGCTTAGTTTCAAATCGGTTCTTTGTCTTTCGACACCCAAAGCACCAGCTCTGAACCAGGAAAAGTGGTTCATATGTAGCACCAAAACACTGCTGGGCTAGAAGAAAAAAATGCTTGTGTCAGGGGCTGGTGGCGGGGTTGCAGTGACTAACAAAATACTTTTAACCGCCATATTTGAAATAACAGCTAAACACGAACACATTGGATTCCTGAGATTGGATGTCGATGTAGGTTCTTAAAGCCATTAACATCAATAGCAACACAACGTCCACCATGGGCGGAGTTTGGGGGGGGCTAAGGGGGGCACTGCCCCCCCAGACCAGGACCAGATAATGCCTGTCTTGTGCTTTGAAAAATAAAAAATAAAATACAGAATTCATATTTTCTCATTTTTATTTGTCCTATCTTATAGTTTTTTGTGGATATAATGAGTAAGTTTAGAATAAATTGTTTTTTAATTACTATACTGAAAAAGAAAGCTCATTTTGGCAGACTTCAAAGTATCGTGGTAAGTTACGTGGACTCTCTTCTCGTTCTGTTCCCGCTTTAGTCTACATGCTAAATAAACAAAATGGACATTCGTCATTTTTTTAATAAACCCACTAGTTTAAAAGTGTGGAGTTTTCTAACTCTGACACTCCAACCATCAATTCCACTGCTGCTACTGACACAGCAACCGAGGCCGCATCTGAGAACAACAAAGCCGGCCTGGGATCCAGCAGAACCGGCGCCACCGTGTCAGCGGGAGTTACCCGCTCAACCTGCCGCATCTGGATACGCTGACCTCGGGGAGAAAGGACTTCACGACAACCTCCCGGACTTTCAGAGTACATAGTACCAACCACACTTGGACAGCGTGATGAAAATGAGACGCAATGGGGATCGGAATCACAGACATTTAAATGTCATTTGTATCTCCCTGTTTTAGACACTATGCTGGCTGAATTGGACAGGCGATTTTCAACTGAAGCAACGGCCCTGAGTGTGGCATGTGATGCTGTATTCAATTGTGACAAGAACGGCATCGGCCCTTTTCTAAGCATGTATGTGAGCTTTAAGATTCACCCTCAGCTTGTGACAGCTGAAATGGATCCTGTGAAATGTGCAATCGCATCGCCGATCACCCTTAAAAAACTTCAAGATGAAGTACGGAAGGATAGATATCCAAACTTTTACTGTCTGCTGCAGCTTGCACTCACACTGCCTGTTGGCTCTGCTACGTCAGAAAGAAGTTTCTCAGTTATGAGAAGAATCAGAAACTGGCTCCGATCTGCAATGGCTCAGGACAGATTCTCAAATCTTTCCCTACTGCATATAGGGAACGACTTGACTGCAAATTTATCAGAAGAGAAGATAGTGGACATCTATGCAACTCGGAAAAGAGGCGGCTTCTTCTGCATTAGGTAAGATATGTTTTTAATGCTTTTCTTTGTATAGCAGTCCTTGTTCATTGTAAACGTAATTTAAATGTAGATGGTATGATATATGAAATATGGTAGCCCATAAAAAAAAATCTGAGCTTGTGGTCTGCTGGTAGGTGCCCCCCCCCCATGCACAAAAGTGAAACTCCGCCTATGAAGTCCATCGTTGTTGATGGTGTTTAGGCTTGTTCGGCATGGCGGCCGGACCGGTCGGTGCTTGGCACCGGTGCACCGTTGGTGCGACTGGAATGTAGAATGTTCTTTATGCTTTTGGATCATTCCTGCAGCGCTTTGGTAACACGTGCCGATCAGTCCACCAGGCGCCGATGCATCCTGAACAAGCCTGTTGTGTTTAGCGCTGCCGCACTACCGTTGCTAGGCGAAATGAGACATATTCAGATGACGTAAGACCTGGCTCTGTGGTGGCTCTCTAGCCAGTGGAAAAGCAAACGGGTTCTTAGAAGGCTCGCCAGTCAAACCAACTCCGAACCAGCAATAGCACTGGCTCTGAACTAGCACCCAGTTCATGGTGGTGGAAAAGGGGTTTATGAACCGGTCGAACCAGTTCACCAAATCAAAATGAATCGTTTGAAATGGTTCGTGTCTCCAGTACGCACTAATCCACAAATTACTTAAGTTATTCAGTTTATAAACGTGCCTGACACTCAAACTGACGCGAAATAAAACAATATCCCAAGTTATTAAGTTACTCCTAACAGTACATTGACTGAACTGCTAAAAGAGAACCAATGATGGGATGTGCACGGGTAGAGCAGCTAGACCAAGTCTCGTCCTGGGAGACGACATAGTATGTTAAGGGGGGTAACATTTCTGTCACATGCTTGAGGCATTCGGCCAATCACAATGCACTTGATAGCTGGCCAATCAGAGCACACCTCACTTTTCAGAATGATGAGCTTTGTAAAAAATGGCACGTTTCAAAAAATAAAAATAAATAAATAAATAAATAAAATTAAGCCTGAATCTATTTGTTCATGGTGTTTTTATTGAGCGGGCTATCCCTCTAGTCTATAACAGATACAGTAAATATAGAAACTTACACTTATTACAGTATTTACATATAATACATACAGATCAAAATCAAAATTCCATAAAAACTAAAAAATAACTATTTTCTATTTTAATATATTTGAAAATGTAATTTATTCCTGTGATGGGAAAGCTGAATTTTCACCAGCCATTACTCCAGTCATCAGGGTCATTATTCTAATATGCTCATTTGGTGCTCAAAATACATTTGTTATTAATAATATTCAAATCAGTTTTGCTGCTTAATATTTTGTGACAACTTTGATGTACATTTTTTCCAGGTTCTTGGATTCATATAAATAATAAAAAAAGTAATTAATTAATTAA
This sequence comes from Cyprinus carpio, assembly GCF_018340385.1. Taxonomy (NCBI): domain Eukaryota; kingdom Metazoa; phylum Chordata; class Actinopteri; order Cypriniformes; family Cyprinidae; genus Cyprinus; species Cyprinus carpio. Next base: position 1,522,408 of record NC_056576.1, on the reverse strand, counting down.
CGTAGAGTGCACTGGAGGCAAGCTGAAGTGAACCCATGTGCAGTTTATTAAAATGCAAAAGTGAGCAGAAACATAATGAACAATACTTGGTTTGACAAAAACATGAACAAACTCACCAAACAGTAGATTACACAAACAAAGCTAGACCAGACACCATGCAACATGAGGGATATATATATATATATATATATATATAATATATATATATATATATATATATATATAGTATATATATATGTGCACTTGGATGGATTAAATGCAGAGCACAAATTTTGAGTATGCAAGCCCAAACATCATGCTACTTTAACTTTCACTCAAGTAAAAGAGTGATAAATCTTTGTAAAGAATACTGGATGAATTGTTAAAAAAAATACAAAACAAGAAACATAACTGTGAAATAAAACCATCTCTGCAATGTAATACATTCCAAACATCAGCTTCATACAAACAAATAAGGATTCTGTTCAGTATTTGTAATGTCTCGTGCATATGTCCCTGTCCATGGTGCTGAAACAGCCAACCTCCTTTAGGCAAACAGATATCTAGTCATTGCAATAGACGTGTCATTCTCTTGCTCCAGTTTTTATCATAACATAATGGAAAACAGTACTTGATAAACAAGGTAAAATTCTCAAGCTTTCTATGTTTCTTTTACTTCCATTCCAACCATCACTTCCTTTGCTGTCGTGTTGCTTATTTTTCATGCATAATATAAAAAAAAAAAAAAAAAAAAAAACAACTTAATGTGGTAGCATCTAAATGACATGGCTTGGTTCAAGTCAAAAAATATTTAATTTCACCAACTCAATGTGAAAACCCCTGCATTACCTCCAAACCTAAACCAGGGGTTGCTCTCCATAAATAATAATTGAAAAACTATAAAAACTGCAGCTGCTATTCAGCTTAATCTAACCTGTAATTTGTTGGCATAACCTAATTTGTCATGTTGACCAGCTGCCAATAAAGTGACATTTTTGACCTAAAGAAAACCAAATGAGATGTTACCAAATAAACTGTTTTAAGGTTACCTGATGAAGACCAAAACACACACATATAGTGCACACATAGCTACAATATAATGCACCAGGACCTCTTCTCAACGTAAATATGCATACAATATGTAGAACCTCACAGACATCAAATTACTGCATCTTAGGCAGGAAAGTCTTAGTTGAACACTTTTAGATGATCTCATGTTGTGTAGTTAGAAAATATGCAAACATGTTGCTGTCCAAATTACAGCTGATGCTTTTGAAGGTTTTGGTTTTAGAGGGGTTCTTGGTGCAAATCCTTTTTAATTACTATCTAGTCTCTCAACCCTTAATAAAAAGGGCTTCCTGGTGATCTGAAATCTACATCCCACCCTCCCAATCTCATTACTGGTAAATTCTTGGCAATTGCTCAGTGCCATTTTGTCAAGTTTCAAATGTTCAATCGTCCAAGACAAAAGGAAACTCTTGTTGTGGTACCTACGGACCATCTGTCAGCCATGGAAACTTCTAAAAACATTCTACGGGATGAGACAATATTTTAATTACTCCCATGAGACTGTTTCAAAGACAAGCAGGTTTTAAACCAAAACCTGGTTTATAACAGAGTGCAGGTGGTGGGGGTGACTCTTACTCTTGGATTGCAGAGCTAGTGAAATTGTATTTACACGTGCAGCGATGGCAGCAAGCTTTACATTATAATATTTTTAGAGATGTTGTCTGTGGATCTTGTTAAAACAATACAAAGTAAAGAATGTGCACAACATTTTATATATAAATAAATAGTTATGGGCACATTTTCCCAGAAGAATAAAGTCATTTCTGTATTCTATAACTGTTTATGAGAACAATAACATTTCATTCTGGACATTCTGGACGCAACCCAGAGGACTTCAGAAATCCTTTTTCAAGATTATTTTATTCTTTAAACGTTTTTGGCCCCACTAAAATGGAGATGGCTTAAATCTTTCTAAAGCACACCTGACCTGCTGGACAATATATTCACGAAGTAAACACATCAACTAATCATATGCCTGCCCATAAGATATTCATAACCAGTGCTGAGTGGGGTGGGTTTCCAAAATGTCTCTCAAAGTAGCTGTTTTCAGAGACTCTCCAGACGTCATTAGACACAGCAACGACCATCAGGAGGCTTCTGTTCAAGGCTACAGTTGAAAGGCAATAATTGTTAACACGTGTAAGAAATTAAACATTTTTCTGCAAGGTGTCAAAGTATCAGAAGGCCCTCTACTTAGAGCTTTCAATCTTCGTGAATTGCTGGTTCATTTGCATTTCTTTCACTTACAAGCTGAATGCACATAAAATTTTTGGTTTTTCATAGATTCTTAATTTTATGGGTCAGTGAGCAAAGATGCCAAATAAAATTAACCTAAAACCAACAACTGATAAACACAGATGAGTTAACCTATACAGGTTTTATCAAATGCCTAGTTTTTCCATTCACTCTTTCCCAGAGTCATGCGTTTATGCTCTGGTGACCTATATCTTAGTAAAGCAGGCTGTCATTTTCTGTAAAACCCTTTAAAACTGATGCTAGAGGAAAGCTAATCCTTCTGTAAAAGTGCATAAAATACCATAAAATGCCATACTTACTGCAGACAGAACAGAACAACGTGACACCGTGTAATCCCAGTTTTTTTAATGTCCCGTTAAGGAGTGTCGGGATTACAAAACAATGAGCTGCCTTCATGAGGGAATGTAAAGTATAGGCGTGCACACATGCTGACTGTTAAACGTGGGAGGAAAGTATTTGACAACAAAACAAATGCAACCCGGAGCACTTTAGGGGGTTCATTTCACAGCAGAACAATGGGCCTTAAACACACGCACACATTTAGATGAATCCTTACTGAAATCCTTAGCTTGTGATGACACATGGATCAGTTTCAACACATCTGCAACAAATGAAAAGCAAAAGTGTCCTCAAAAAGTCCAGTTACAACCAAATGTGTGTGTGTGTGTGTGTGTGTGTGTGTGTGTGTGTGTGTGTGTGTTTAATGATTTATCTGTACTCTACATTTATATTCTGAAATATTTTGACAACCCACTAGTGAGGACATTTTACTGGTTCTCACTAGTTAAAAAGGCCTGTAAATCAGCCAAAAGATGTGTTGTATAGGGTTTGGTTTAGCTGATAGAAAATATCATTAACCCGATAGAAAATAAATGGAAGTCTATGCAATGCCCTCACTAAGATAGTGAAACAAGTGTGTGTGTGTGTGTGTGTGTGTGTGTGTGTGTATGTGTGTACTTGTACCTTTAGGCATTATCTAAGGCTACCCAATCACAGATTTTCCAGCTGCTCCAAGATGGGACTTTCATACATGCTGTTGCAAGGAGATTTGCTGTGTCTCCCTGAACAGTCTCAAGAGTATGGAGGAGACACCAGGAGATGGGCTGTTACAAGAGGAGAGCTGGACAAGGCCATATCAGGACCAGTATCTGTTCCTTTGTGCAGGGCGGAACAGGAGGGGCACTGCCAGAGCCCTCCAGCAAGCTACTGGTATGCATGTTTCTAAACAAACTGTCAGAAACAGACTCAGTGAGGGTGGCATGAGGGCCCAGTGTCCTGCAGTGGGACCTGTGCTCATAGCCCAGCACTGTCCAGCTCGACTGGCATTTGCCAGAGAACACCAGAATTGGCAGGTCCCCCATTGGCACCCTGTTCTCTTCGCAGATGACATTAGGTTCACACTGAACACATGCGACAGATGTGAAAGAGTCTGGAGATGCTGTGGTGAATGTTATGCTGCACGCAACACCATCCAGCATGACCGGTTTGACAGTGGGTCAGTAATGGTCTGGAATATCCTTGGAAGGTCAAATAGACCACCAAGTAGCACCAGAGACTGTCCAGGAACTCACTGATGCTCTGACCCAGGTCTGACAAGAGTTCACCCAGGAGACCAACCGCCATCTCATCATTAGCATGACTAGATGTTGGCGGGAGGGCATACAGGCATATACTGTAGGTGCTATACACACTACTGACTTACATTATGAATGGCTTTGAATAAATTCATGCAAGTTGGATCAGCCTTTAATTAATTTTTTTTACTTTGATTTTTGGGGTGATTATTTATTAATTTTTAATTGACCATTGTGACATAAAAGTGTTTCTAAATGAATTACAGAATGTATAGTACACAATATTTAGTTCATTGAGATCCAATGTGTGATTGAAGTGTGCCTTCAATTTTTTGAGCAGTGTATATATATATATATATATATATATATATATATATATATATATATATATATATATATATATATATCATATAACTATCCCCCATATATTTAAAAAATACAAAAGGTCAGATGAATAGCATTTTCAATAAATGGTAAAAGAAGAAAACCTAGATGCAATTATTTCTATTGTTTGTGTAATGTTGGGAGCATGACAACAAAGTTGAGGATCAAAAAGCAGGGCATTATTAAAGAACGTAGTCAGACAGGCATGGTCAAACAACAGCAAACAACGATATCCAAGACACAGGCAAAAGAGTAATCCACAAAACAGGCAAAGCTCGGGGCAGCCAGCAAAACAGTAGAATAACCAGATAAAACAGTCCAAGATCCAAAACCACAAAGGCAAAGCAAGACAAGGCACAGGAAAACAAGGAAATAAAACATGGGCAGGAACAGGAAACTGGGAAACATTACAGGCTAATAATAATCAGCGAAGTGTGTGTGTGTGTAAGTGCAACTTTTATAGTCCTTCTAATAAAAAGACTGCTGTGAACTGATGATGAGTGCTGATGATGAGTCCAGGCAAAAGTTTATGGGAAATGGAGTCCGGGGTGAGTGGCAAAGGTATAGGATGGAGTGTCCCTAAAGAGAAGCTCATGGGCACTTCTGCTAGAGATTGTGATAGTTTCCATCATAACTTCCAATTTTCCAAAGCATGCTTTAATTTAGTAATTAAGTTGTATCAAATGAGTCTCCTAGTGGAGGTGAGCAGGAGGAAGTGTGTCTGAGAAGTTTAAGTGAACTTTTTTTCTGGAAGTTGCTCTAGAAGTTTGTCATTCTGTCTGCGTATAAACTAAAAAGAAATTAGATAAGGGCAAAGGAATGAAAAAAATGTGGGGACTAACAGGGGGCAGGTGATATGAGAACATCAAAGGAATCACCTTCCTTGTTCTTGCTGTTTTTCTTGTTTCCCTTTACGTCTCTCTCTGTCACACCTATGTATCCACAGGCCAAAGGAAACAATAGTGCTGCAATAAGCATTACTTTTACTAAAGTGACCCAAGAATATTAAAAACACTCACACTCTCTTCATTGAAGTGAAGAAAGAACCTGGAAGCTACAGCTCTGCAGAAAGCTCAAGGGAGAAATTTACAACATCCAGTTGAACTGAGAATAAAATCTCGCTTTTTGTTCAGAGTCATCAACTAAGGCCCCATTAACACTGCATGGCTCAAGTGACCCAATTCCGATTTTTTCCTCTCATGTGGCACAGATCGGATTATGACCGGGGTGAAACGTGTAAGCAGGAAAAAAAGGCATGGATTCCGATTTTCTCAGATCGGATTCAGGCCTCATTCATATGTGGTAATAAATCGGATATGAATCGGATATGTGCATTTGTGTGTGCCATGTAAGCAGACAAATCGGATATTCCCCAGTAAATGCGAGTCGTACGTCATTAAAAAAGTGACGTCAACTCAGGTGGACATTACCAACTGAGATCACATGACTTATTATAGGCGCGATGGAGGAAGAAGGATACACACAGTGGAGCAATGCGGAGGTTTCATGTCTTTTAAGTCTTGGGGCGAAGAGACAGTGCAGGCAAAAATGCAGGGTTGTTACAGAAATAAATCCGTGTTTGAAGACATTTCACGAGATATGGGGAGGCACGGTTTAAGTGCTTTTTTCTCCGCCGTACGAGACCAATGTTTTGCTGATTTTTTTTGTTGACTTTTCAAAATATTGTGGAAAGCAAAACACTGTATCATTTTATTTGCATCTGCATCCCCATTGTATTTCGTGCGCTTGTTACTTCCTTTTCCGGGTCAGAACGTCTACGTTTGGTAGTTTCAGCAGTGTATAGTGTAAATGCAAAAATCGGATACAGGTCACTTTTAAAAGATGATGTAAGCGGCTCGTCAAAAAAATCGGATATAGTCAGAAAATCGGATTTGGGCATCAAGACCTGCAGTGTAACTCTCACTCAATCATGTATGTCTTGAGTATCCAAGTAGGAAGTAGTCTTTCTATGAACTATAAAATCAGGTCATTCACTGCAGTCTGAATCAGTGTGAAAGTATCGATTAGATGTCCTAACAGATATAAAAAAGTTATGAGAGGAATACTACTATAAACACACTGAATAAAAGCTTTTCTCCATCAAAAAAACAAACAAGAAAACAAATGATGCAGTGTGAACTGGCGTAGGTTTGGCCTAGCAGTTAAAGATCTGGACTGGTAAGTGTAAAGCCTACAAAGGGCAATATATATATGCTATGCTATTATGCAGTGTGAACTGGCGTAGGTATGGCCTAGGATGGGAGATTTATTTGTTCTATGTTATCATGTGAAGTATGAGATCAGAGATTAAATTTTCAGCGTTGACAAATTGAATTATGTGGAGAATGTTCATTAATTTTATTTTTTTATTTTTTTTTACCATTGAATTGAAAGCATTTTTCATCAATCCATCCCCAATTTAACCCCTGATTGTGACCTTGAGCAAAGCACCTTACCCCAGGTTGCTCCACTGGGACTGTCCCAGTAATAACTGTACTATGAATGACTTTGGATGAAACTGTAAAGTAGATGACTAATTGCTTAGTAAAACTGAATACTGTATATTGAGAAGATGTTCAAGTTTCATGAAAACATCACAATGTGCTTATTTTGACACCTTGTTCACAGCAGTAATTAGGATGCATCTTATTACATGCAGGATGAAAATGAAAGCACACACAGTTTGTATTACCAGCCATGACAAATATTAGATTTAACCCTCCAATCCATCCATGCTGCATGCAGACAGACCAATCTTTAATAATGACACTGCATCCAAGCTAGCAAGGTTTTTACACTTTAAAATAATTCTATATCACTGTCCACATTCATGTCTTTTATGTATTCCTATAGCCTAGTTTAAGTTCTATAATTGAGGAAACATTGTCCACTGCTTCTAAACAGTCTGATACAACTAGATTCACCAAAATACATTTTCAGACATACAGTATTTTAATATAAAATAATAATACTATAAAAAGGACCAAAATATATTGCTAGAATACACACACGCACAATCTATTTTTAAAAAATAACCCAAAATGTATTTTAAAACTGATTTTTTTTTCATATAGATTAAACATAAAATACTTATTTAATTAAAATAAAAAAAAATCTTTAATTAAAATTATATAGACAAAATTGTATCTAAAGAATAATTGATGACGGGCCATTGAATTATAAGACACGAGATGGTGATGTGGCATTCAATTATCCTTTACTATAAATATTTATAAAATACATTAAAATTAAATTAATATTTAAATATAACACACACATTAAGGGGCTGTTGAATGATTGATTTTGATTGGTTGACAAATATTCTAAGGTGTGCAATGCAATGATTTTCAGGGAAACGACAGCTAAAGTAGGGCTGTTCGATTCCACAATTTTTGGAATCGATTCCGATTCCAATTCCTGGTCCTGGAATCGATGGGAATCGATTCCAAGAATCGATTCCTCACTGTTGTTTTCGATTCTTTTTCAATTCTTGTTTTTTTTTTTTCTTTTTTTAGATTAAAGGAACCTAATCTCATCATGATGACTGCAGGATAGGTTGTATAATGTATCCTTCATATAATATGAAGCTGAAAAAATGTGTAAAAAAATGATGGTATGAATTTTTTTTGTTTTTTCAGCTTTGCTCGTGAAATTAGTCATAGCCCAGCTCAGCAGGGACGTGCGTTTATCGCATAAATTAAATAAGACATGAAGTGTCTAAAAGAAATGTGCACAGTTGAGCTGAATGATGAAGTTTACTTTGTATACTTTGCACAATATTAACAAACTGTACACTTAAACTAAATAACCAGAACATTAGGGCTGGGCGATATATCTAACGATATAATCATGCGCATCTAGTCAGTAAATCTGGTTCCCTGATTAGCGCTAAATCGCCATCACCTGCTTTCAAATGGACCGGCATTTAATAGACAGAGCCGTAGATCACTGACAAGCTACGCAATATCGCGTTCATTATCGAAGGCGATTCATCTGGGATAATGCACGCGATATTGTGTAGCTTGTCAGTGATCTACGGCTCTGTCTATTAAATGCCGGTCCATTTGAAAGCAGGTGATGGCGATTTAGCGCTAATCAGGGAACCAGATTTACTGACTAGATGCGCATGATCATATCGTTAGATATATCGCCCAGCCCTACAGAACATTAATAACTGATAGAGCTCATGGTTTATCTGTCAATCAGATGCGCTCTCGGCCACTGATCTATGCTCGTGACGTGTTCTTTTATAATTATCATTGGCTGATAGAAATGTTTTAAAAAAATAGTATATTAGATGGTAATAAGATCAAGACCCTCAATGACGTCATGATCTATTGTCATGAACCGCTCAAAATTGTGGACAAGCCAGTTCTACCGTAAAATAACCTCTAAATCGTATTAAATAATCTTTTATCTCACAACTGTTGTAATATGGCTTTGGTGAATTGTGCTTCTGAAACGGAAGGCTACATCCTAAAATTCAATTGATCAGTACCTACTCGTTTTCTTTCTGTTTTTTTTTCTTTTCTTTTCTTTTTTCGTGAATTTAAATGTGTGCAGCCTTTGTTGGATGTAGCCTTCCGTTTGAGAGACTCCCATTGATAAGCTTTGTTGAACTGAAAAAGACTCTGAATGAGGAGTCGACTCCCCTTGATGGACTCTCGATTCCCAACGCCCCGGAATCGAGGAATCGATTCTTTTTGGAATCGACTCCCAGCCCTAAGCTAAAGTAGCTCCAGGCAGATCTTGACAGCATTACAGGGAGTTGACTTGTTAACTGAGGTTTGGGAGGAAGACCATGCTTCAACCAATCACCTAACTTTCTGAAACCTTCAGATATCAGACTGCCTCATACCATACTGTTTGTCTCTTTCTTTCAAACCCACCCTTGCCCTCCCTTTCTCATCCATTCAGTCATTCTTATCCCCTATTTCTCTCCCTTTCAGGTTGTATCAGGGCGTTCCTAATCGTCTGGCCTAAATATACAAACAAGATAATACCCCCCACTCTGAGAGTCTCTCCATGCCATCAACTACAGGCACCCAAATCAACCTGACCATCATCCTATTCCCTCTACCTCTTCATGCTCTTCCTACTCATCCTACTCATCACTAACATTATGTGTAATAAAACTATTATTTAGCATTTTTTGGTTGTGGTATGGTCATTGCTCATGAAATCATTGAAAAGAAAAAAAATCATTAAAAAAAAAATCTTTCTGATTTAATATTTTCATGCATCACAGGGTTACAACACAGCAGCAACAGCAGCAAACACCTCAGTATCACTCAGTCGTTCTTTCTCTTTCATTAACAGCAAGGTGTTGGTCATTTCCCACCGGGGTGGATGGCCCTGCAAGGCAGTCATATCAAAGTAACCTTACAGTACGTCCCTAGCATTTTCAACAGCACCACCTCCACGAGAAAAACAACAAGACTTTGATAACTACTCTGACATCTGCCAAGAGAACAGGCTATGTTATAGTACATAATCTTAAACAGGTAAAACTGCATAAACACAGGTAAATGATTGCTTAGCATTTGCATGATAAACACAGGTCTTGATAGGAACCTGGCACATTATGACCAGATGTAGCCTTGTGCTTTCGCCTGTGTCACTCTCCCCTGCCAACAGACACAAATCTCAGTCTAACGTTTGATATAAATGCAGTCTGGCATTTCCGAGGCTTCCGGTTGAGTGTTCACAAGAGTAAACTGCAGAGGGATGAAACGAGATTTGGAGTGTTCAGATCTCACTAACCCTCCTGCCATCTGCTTCCTCTGAATGCAGGCCTGCCGAACCCACATGACAGCACTGGACAAATACAAGCGCTAATGCTCTTTTAATGAGTTGTGCCATGCTAAAACACGTACTGACTGTAAACACAGACTCGCGTGCTTACAGTTGGCATGTGTGATTAAGAATATTGAGCAATGTCTACATCAACCTTTTGAATCTGGGAATGTGGAGACACAAACAAAAGCTAGTTCATGTACTCTGTGTGAACTCACATATTTTGTGTAATTCATTTTAAGCTTTAATTACTGGGTTCAGCACTGGAGATGCATGGCCAGCCAAAGACCTTTCACTGACCATCTGATAAATATAGCATAAAAATAACAATAGCAGACCTGATAGCTTTAATTTGACTGGTTGACCTCAGAGTCATGGTGCAAGGGTTGTTACCAGTCTGACAGAAATTAACATTGTTTCTAAGATGCCACAACTAGGGTTGATATTCAGATTATTTGTAATCATTATTTAATCTCAATATCACTTTTTAAAATACCAAGAACAGTCTTTTACTATGACAGCATTTCCTACACTGCTTCTCAGCGGAATCGCTGTGGCAAAAAAGTAACATTTTACCATGTTTGAAGTCAGAATTGAATGTGATAAGATTAAAATAGCATTTACCCTGAAATAATGACAGAAAAAACACATCTTTCATTTGAGTTGTCCTTGCAACACAGCATGCAACAACATAAAAAACATAACCAATATAGTCAGATTTATGAACAAATGACTAATATAAACAGATTCTTCTTAGTTTAAGTATAAAAAAATACAGTGCATCCAGAGTAGCCAGATTGTAATTCTTGAATAAATGACTCATGAACTGAAGCGTCTATTAGTTGCCAGATTTTCTTTCAGAGCTTTTCTATACTGTTTCGTGGGAGTTTAACCTGAGGTGATCACATATATTTTGAATATAGAATTTTACACATTTTTTACAACACTCTGTATAAAGTTTTAACTTAAACTATAGGTTTAAAAGTATTATTTTAATAAATACAATTTGTATTACAATTTTTTTTATGTTCCAAATTAGAAATGTTCTTATATCATTAATATTTTATAATTTATAGGAATCAAATAAACTGAATAAAATTCTAAACTGAGAGCAAGTGAATCATAATTGAATCAGAAAATGTATAATGATACCCTCTACTTTTCTAAGAAGAATTATTTAAGTGGAGTTGGAAAAGTTTTGTGAAGTTCATGGCATTTGAGCTTTAATAATTAAAATAATTATGATTTTTAGGATAATTAACAGGAAATAAACAAAGATATTCTTGAGCGCATCTGTATATTCCACTTTTATATCTTTTTCCACACAAACCACAAGCTCACAGTTTTCATTTAGCAACAGAGCTGCTATTGATTATATACTGTACGGTATTAAAACTAATTCCATCTAAATGCATTCAGTGTTCACAATTATGTACAAAATAAAACAATCATTGCTAATCTTCCAACACATCAAAATCTTTGCGCTGACCTCAATTGCATTGGCATAAATAACCACAAAGGGACTATTCTTCATTAAAACCACTGCAGAGCTCAACAATGGCTCCTTGTGCTCGGAACAGTCTGTACAGACCTCTATTTGTGGCAGTCTCACAGTTTGATATGAAGCAAACATGGCAGTAGATGATTTCTCCCCCTCAAGTCATTCTGATGTATCCAATCTTCAGATGACATATTGATAAGGGGATGAATAACAAGACTGAAAATCTCTAAATCCGTCCAGTTTCACTCTGACACCAGCTGCTGAGAGGGCTGTGCACCGTCATTGGATATGGAAATTAATTAGGAATAATTGGGCATGGCAGATCAGAAATTTACCATCAGACCAATTAAAGTCGATTCGGTATGACACACTCTCACCTTTTGATTAGCAGAGGTAGGAGTGGAATTACTGGCGATTCAGTGGAGGAGATTTGGCACACCTGGAGTCACTGTGGCAAGAGAAAAAGAAATATGGTGAGATCAAAGAAAGTGTCTTATAGAGGTATTTGCTGAACAGGAGAAAAAAAAAGAATGAATGTGGATATGGTGAGATAAATGTGGTTGTATTATAGAGGTATTTGCTGAACAGGAGAAAAAAAAATTTGTGACCATGAACAGGAGAAAAAAATATATATATATATAACTCGGTAAGTTTTAGTCCAATGTGATAACATTAACTAGCATTTTTAGGAAAGGATTGATCTTTGTTTGTTCTGAATTGCATTTGAAACCAAACCGTCAAAAAAAAATACATGTTGTGTATGTAGTTTTTTTTTATGTGGGTTTTTTTGGATTGGTCTGTATGTTTTTGATAAAATACAGCTTCCCCTTTCTCGACGCTTTGTTACACTGTTGCATAATTTTAACGCTGGTTCCATTTCAGCAAATTGTTTTCCCGTTTATTTGAGCATGTGTATGTGTGTGTTCACGCACATGTGTTACAGCTGGAGCCATACTGATCCAGGACCATTATCCAGAGAAAATGAAACACCTCTAGAGCGCCTGAGACCGTAAAAACTTCACCAAACCCCCACACTGCTGAGAGAGAGAGAGAGAGAGAGAGAGAGAGAGAGAGAGAGAGAGAGAGAGAGAGAGAGAGAGAGAGAGCGGGGGAGAAAGAAAGAGATTTCCCTCTGAAATAAGGGAAACACAAAGTAAACTCAAAGCTGAACCTAAACTAGAAGAAAAAATATGGCAGAATATCAAAATTATGAGAATCAGACCACAGCCTCTGCACTTTTAGACACATTGTGGAAGACCAGAGTAGCTCTCAGTCTCCCAAAGCACAATCATGGACCGCCTACAGTTCGTTTACAGACCGTCTGATTCATATCCAACACAAAAATTGTGTTTTTCAAACTAGCAAGTTCTATTCTAATCGTCTGGCTGGAAGTATGTGAAGTTTGTGGCAAAAAATAGTGGTAGCAAGTAAACAGAATATTCTCAACCACAATTGTACATTCCTGTACTGTACTGTATATATCTGGCTATCCATTATACAATACTTCTTACTTTGAAATGGAATGAAATTTAGAACATATAAAAGTCTATATTTTTCACTATTTTTTTTTACATTGTCATACAGTTAACGCCTTTTCTAAGCACAGGTCTACTGTGATATCATCAACTAAACAGATTTTGGGTATAGTTTCACACAAACTCTAAATGCATATAGATTGCTGGGATTTATTTAGTATAATGTCATTGATTTATTTAAATGAGATCTAAATATACTGTAGCAGCTTATTGCTTGTATTTGCTGTCTGTACTCCAGTGCTACAGTTTTCTATAAAAGACAGTTAGATTTGACATGCAATAACACACTAGTCTGCTCGCTAGGAAAGAGTGACACCAACACACAACAAGGTTGCAGGCAAACCCTTACTGCAATGCTGCAGTTCTCTGTAGGGCTGCATGATTTGGGGGAAAAGGGAATAATTTAATTATGATTTTTCGGAAAAAAAAAGAGAAAAAATACTCTGAAAACTTTCATTTAAACAGAAAACCACAAGGAGCTGTTAAAGCTTCTCTTTATTGATAGAAGTTGGTTGGCGCATTTTACATTTCCAAATAAATAAACCGACCCAAACTCAGATGCAAAGATGGAGTTCGTGTGGAGAAGCATTTACTGTAAACCGAGCCGCTCTGAGATGCTGACTTTAGATTTTATTTCGAATAAACAATCAGCCAAACTTCTCTGTGATTATGGCTAAAATAAAAATCACGTACTTTTACTAAGCCAAATGTGAAACCTGTATATTTAAAATCTTAAGACGTCACATATCTCTGCGTGAGAGGCAGAGCGCAGATATTGCGATCATGCCAAAGCTTTTTTATCATTTTAACCCTGACTAATAAATGAATATTCCAGAGTCCCACAAACAGACATTTCATCTGATGCCATTTGAATGCCATTTCCTGGTGGCCCTGATGACTTTGGCAGGCCAGACAGATGCACGCACATGGGCGCATGGGTCCCTACAGGATGTGTTTATCAGATTCTCACAAAGGCCTCTGGGGCAGGCTGCCATGCTGCTGAAGCTGACATGTGGATGCATGCTCACTAAGTGAGATGGATGGGACTGGCACCCGCTCAAACAAAAGTCTCACTCTCCTGAACACACATGCACGGACAGACACGCACCTCCCAACCTGTCACACACACTTCACTATGTCATCTATCTCATGGTTATCCAGCCTCAACACACACACGTAACAGCGCCGTTACGGCCTTGTGTCCCGGTCAAAGAATTCCAAATGACTTTTTTTCCCCACCCATCTCTTTCTCTGATTATTTTTTTCAGTCCACATCTATGCAGACCGGCCCTGTCACTTAACCTTTATTTCTCTCTCTACGCCGTTCTCTGGAAAAATAAAGACAGAGGAGGGAGATGACATATCCACTCTGAGCCCTGAAGCTCTCCTTATCATTCTCTCTCTTTCTCTCTTTCTCGCCAACAGACAGTCAAATCGGTTTAAACAATCACAGTAAGACACTAGATCAGATGAAACAGGGGTGTCTTTCTGTAAAGCATGAAAAAGACATTTAATGTAATGTAACATCTTTGGGTCAAAACTCATTTTTCAGTTCAAGGTACAGGTTATGACTTATTCCCAGAATGGCATTTATCTGAACACCATCGGGCCCTTTGGTGTGGCAGGTATCTATTAGCCTTTAATAATATGTCACATATAAATCCTAATTATACAACAGTTGGTGTCGCTATTTGAATATGTTTAGTTTTTGTATCACTCCACTTCTATGTTTGCAAGTTCAGGACAGATTAGTCTGTGCATACGTGGTGGAGATTTTTCAGTGACAGAAGGGGCAGCATTACTCCTGGTGGCAAAACATTTAGCCTATTCTAGTTGAGTACAATCTGTACATTCGACATGTTTCCATAGTCATGTGACCTACAGTACCAGCGTCAGTTGTGTCCAAGTGTGCCTCATATGACCTGAAAAGTGAAGCCAAAATATTTAAGTCGCCATCTGGTGGCTGGCTGCAGTATAGGTCAACCCCGCCCTCTCCATATATAGTAAGCCAATGGGACATGAGTCAAACAAAATCAAATACACTTGTTTATATACATTTTTCCCAAAGACGGTTTCCATTATTTTAGGTAGTAATTATCACGCTAATGTATGTTCAAGTGTTTCGGTTTCCATTATTTTAGGTAGTAATTATCACGCTAATATGTATGTTCAAGTGTAATTTAGAGCGCAAGATGACAACGGCCATACTGAGACGTTTTGGCTACATACTCTTTTTACACCGACAATGTAGTAGAAAGTGTGCGATTTTGGATGCAGCCACTGTCTTAATAGTGATTCATTCAATCAACGATTCATTCAAAAGCTGGTTCATTAGGAACGCAACCCCACTACTAAGTGGCCATTAACACAGAAAGTGTTTTTGCATTCCATGCACTGCTTTTCCATTGTTTTTCTATGTGAACATATGCTGGACATGTGTGTTTGACCATTGCCTTAGCATCTTACACAGCGTCTTGTGCATGAAACAGCATTCTAAAAATATTAAGTTCTACTTGTAAAAAACACATCTCTGGACCATGCAGGGATTTTTCCATTAATGTTTTACAATGCAAAAAAGCATACTGTGTGAATGTAGCATTGTCTGGTCCTTTTTCTGTTGACAAAGCAAAACTAGACAAAGTAACTGGTAGTATTACTTCTAATATTAAAAAGTTTGTTTGTTGAACTGTTGTATAAAAGTAGCATCACACTTGCAATTGTGCTGTCGGTCAGATCATTCAAAAAAACAAGCATGACTAATTACATAAAAATAGCTGAATATTAATAACAAGACAAATATTTAATTATAAGTAATGAGGGGAGAACAGAAAATGTATATAGTTATTATTTATGTGATTTTTTCCATATTAATTCAAATGCTTATTTTTGTTTATTAAAACAAACGCTTTGCAGTTTAACAAATTGCTGTGGGAGAAGTCATGTTTATTAATGATGTTGTTACAACACTGTGGCCAGAAGTAATGGAGTCCAACATTTTCTACTAAATTAGGAGATTTTGGGAAAAGGATTTTTTAAAAAAAAAGAAAAAACAAAGAAAAAAAGAAAAAGACTTGTTACATAAATCATGAACTTAATGAACCAGTGTTAGATTCAGCTGAAATAAGGACTTGTGCATTTATTATGGGAATAGTATAGAAGATACATTTAAGGAGAATCTCTTAACTGCGATAATCAGAGTCAATCCATGAGTGAGTGAGTTATGCACTACAGGGAAGGATAAATAATTATGATATTTACATATTATGGGCTGTATGACATATAAATGGTAAGCTTAATGCAGTATGTAATTACATTTGATAGCTTGTGTGTCATCAATATAACAATATACAGATACAAGAGAACATTGTCGGAAATATAATATCTCTCTGCATCCTTGTGTGGGTTTGACCATATTGACATTAAGACAACAATGTTAAAATGTGATTTCTCTGTGCAATTCTATTTTGTAAAATTTTAGTAAGTAATAAAGTGTGTCATTAAATGAACGAGCACAAGGTGTATTTGGCTAGTTAGTAGCAAACTCTTCCAACGCTTCTATTAACAGCTGATGCAAATAATATAAAGGAAAGTAACAGCAAATCTTTACATGGCCTGTGGAAGGGATCAATAAATTGTGCTTACATAAAAACAAAACTATACACAAGGCTATTTCTTTCCAAGAATCCATCACAAAATGGACACTTTATACAGTAGTTGCTACTTTACATGCATTTGCATATCAAAGCTATGCAAATCACACATTAACACCCTGTATTTGTTAGCTTTACTGAAAAAACTAGGCAAAACAAGTGATTAACAGAGCTTAAACAGAGCTTCTACTGACCTAAATCCAGTTCATGAGTATTATGTGTTTGAGATGTGTATTATTAATAAAATATAGTGAAATTCTGCGCAAAAAGCTGTGCACAATATAACTTGCCTTTAAAGGGAAAAACTTCTCCAATAAACTTCCTCAGCAATAATGTTACAGTTTTTAACAGATTTGGCCTCTGCATTATTTTTGTGCACACCAATGTGATATTCATTTTTAGCAGTAACACTCCCATGGTAGTTGGTGTTCATACTGGTCTGTGTTGTGGTATTTCTCCCAATTATGTAAGAATTCTCTCCACTTTAGCCTGGCTACATACTGCATGTCTAGACTGTGTTGAGTGGTTCGTTACAGGCCACTCATTTTGCATTTAAATGTTACAATAAAACAAATTGAATGTGACTGGTGCTTTAAAATCATTTCAAAAATTTAAATGAATAGAATTCCACCACAAACTTAATTAAAAATAACACACGTCTGCCAAAAATACCCAGCAGTTACTTTACCTAGAAAGATCAATGCAAATCCTTTGTGATATATTTCTCCATATTATACATTGTATTGTATTGCTTAGATACACTTGTATGTACCTCATTTAGGATCAGACATATATAAAATTGAACTGAGAATTTCATTTGAAAATTGTACAAAGTTTTGATAAACGAACGGTCTGATGGATGGACAGACAGATAGACAGACTTACTTTGAACTTCTTTATGTTAGTTCTTTTGTTGTTCTGTCATACTGAGCTCTGACGAGATTACTAAATAGTCAATACACCTGGTTTTTTTTTTTTTTTTTTATTATTGTCCATAATTTTACTGTGTACTCAAGCTGTAAATACCTATTTACTGTGTGTACACAACTGTTAAGAGGGAGGTTTCATCCTTCAACATGGTCCAATAAACCCAGTGTGGCACAGCCATAAAATAATCTATTTCCACAGAAACAGCTATGAAAAGAGGTCATAACCAGTCCATCCATCATATTCACAGTCATTACTGAATTACTTGGAGAGGTAAATTATACATACAAAAACACAAAAATATTTAAAAATACAGTATTTTACTTAAATATGACGCACTATATTGTAAGACTCTTACAGATTCTCAATTTAAAACTTAACAGTGTGATGATGATGATGATGATGTGTTACACTCTATACTGACCTGCTATTTCTTGTTTTGTAACTCACTGACTCGCGCTGACATGTAAAACTGAGCCAAAGGGTCTTCATTAATAAATTCATGTTGTATTTACCTGATGAATCCAACTATCACTTTGAATTTGTACTAGTGGCATTGGAGCTCTTTTGAGCCGAGCGCTGTGACAGTTGAAAGGAAATGCACTTTCAAAGGCATCTGGATCCAGCGATCAGCATTTACCGCTGCAGAATGACACTAACTCCCAGCAGATGGCTCTAATTATTTATTGCTCTGAGATTAAGCTGAGATTCATAATTGATAAAAAATTGCTCCTCTGGGTCCAAACCTTTAAGTCAAAACATAAAAATCACATACAGTCTCACATCTGGACTCATCACATTTCACATCTAATATAGCACTGGATAAAAAGCCTTCATTCCACTTTAATATTAGCACACACACCATCCCACATAGACTCTTTAAACACTTATAGCCTCCAAATGCACCCAAATTGCTAGATCAAGAGGTTAGTGGTAAAGTACTGCAATGCAGCCTCTTAGCTTTCAGCTCATACTGAAATTATAGGTATTTTTCAAGCTCTTACTGATTAATGAGGACATTATCAAGGTCAGTCTCGGATCTGGCAGCAGGAGAGTGCGGTGAGAGCTCAGACACTGAGCTGTCAGCCTAGTGCCGTCAGTGCACGTGTGATAGCATCGTTAGCTTGACCACCTGCTGCTCCAATGCAGGAACACATTGGCAACAGGATGTTTCCATAAAGTGCAGGGCTTGAAATCGGCATGGAGGGGACCAAAGCAGAGTGGTAATTTGTTAGGATTTGCCTGTGGAGCACAGAGGCCTAGAACAGCCTGTTCAAAGGAGGGAACGGCAAACAATGTCGTTTTAATTCTTAACGAGGCAATCTTTGATCAATTTCAGCATTCAAAGGCCTGACTTTTAGGACTCAGAGCCTTAAAGTGATGGTTTTTTCAAAACTGAAAATCCTCTCATCGCCAAAAACGTATGGCTTTTTTTCTTCTGTGAAACACAAAAGAAGATTTTTTGAAGAATGTTTCAGTTGTTTTTGTCCATATTATAAAAGTCAATGATGTCTAAAACTTTAAATAACACAAGGATGAATAAATAACAGAATTAATATTTAATATTGATTAATATTAATATACATATTAAATTTCACAAAAAAATTGCAAGGAACATTAGATCTTTTCTATACTCTAATAGTCTTTGTTTTATTTATAACTTTGATATATATATATATATATATATATATATATATATATATATATATATATATATATATATATATATATATATATATATATGTATATATATATATATTTATACAGTACAGACCAAAAGTTTGGAAACATTGCTATTTTTAATGTTTTTGAAAGAAGTTTCTTCTGCTCATCAAGCCTGCATTTATTTGATCAAAAATACAGAAAAAACAGTAATATTGTGAAATATTATTACAACTTAAAATAATAGTTTTCTATTTGAATATACTTAAAAATATATATATATATATTCCTGTGATGCAAAGCTGAATTTTCAGCATCATTACTCCAGCCTTCAGTGTCACATGATCTATCACATGATCATTTAGAAATCATTCTAATATTTTGATTTATTATGAGTGTTGGAAACAGTTCTGCTGTCTAATATATTTGATGAATAAAAGGTAAAAAAGAACTGCATTTATTTAAAATAAAAAAAATTCTAATAATATATATTCTAATAATATATTTCTTAACTATCACTTTTTATCAATTTAACACATCCTTGCTTGACTAAAAGTATTGATTTTATTTAAAAAAAAGAAAGAAAAAAAAATTACTGACCCCAAATTACTGAGCAGTAGTGTATATTGTTATTACAAAATATTTATATTTTAAAAACATAGCTTCTTTTTTTTACTTTTTATTCATCAAAGTATCCTAAAAAAAGTATCACATGTACTGAAAAAATATTAAGCAGCAGAACTGTTTCCAACTTTGATAATGAATCATCATATTAGAATGATTTCTAAAGGATCATGTGATAATGATCCTAAAAATTCAGCTTTGCATCACAGAAATAAATGATAATTTAAAGTATAATCAATTTAAAAACAATTATTTTAAATTGTAATAATATATCACAATATTACATATTTTTTTCTGTGTTTTTGATCAAATAAATGCAGGCTTGATGAGCAGAAGAAACTTTTTTCAAAAACATTAAAAATAGTAATGTTTCCAAACTTTTGGTCTGTACTGTATATATTTACAATGTTTGTATACCCTATTCTAAATTATTGTGAAATGATTTATCCCTGCATGTTTCATTTTTTTTTTTTTTTTTGGCCTTGTAATACTTTGATCAAAATGCCATAGTTGATTAATAATGTTTATTACAAGGCTCTGTGGAATACTTGATTCTGATTGGTCTATTGCTACATTCCGAGGTATGTTATGTAAGGGATAATGTACATCCAGCCGGTTGTTATCGCAGAATAACCCCTGACAGGGGGATCAGGACCCCGACGTGAAGCGTTGTGTATAGAAAGTGTGTAACACTTTCTGTAATCCATTACAGCTTACAAAACAATCAAAACAACAAATTACTATACAAATGCAAAGCTTCCACCAAGAAAAACTGTTTCTAGCAAGAGTACAGCGGCAACTTCAGTTACCCGGATGAGCCTCTGTTATCAGCTTTTACCGGTTGTTATCAAGGGATAACATACCTCGGAATGTCGTGATTGACCAATCAGAATGAATTATTCCACAGAGCTGTGTAATAACCCTTGATACCAACCGGTAAAAGCTGATAACACAGGCTCATCCAGGTAATTAAAGTCGGTGCTGTACTTCTTGGTGGAAGCTTTGCGTTTGTTTAGCTAATAGAATATTAAAACTTGATTCAAAATGGTGTACAATTATTTAATTATGTCATTCTGGTATCGCAGACTCGCTCTCGTTTCATACACACGAAGCTGCTGCCATTTTGCTACGATTGTTTTGTGTGCTGTAATGGATTATAAGATAACTAATAAACTGGTAAGATTTTAAAACATTTTCGTCTTAAATCTTTTATTGCCTTAATTATTTACGTATGTGATGAAATGCTGTGTAATAAGCAGTGCTGGGGGTAACGCATTACAAGTAATGTGAGTTACGTAATCAGATTACTTTTTTCAAGTAACTAGTATAGTAATGCATTACTTTTTAATTTACAAGAAATATCTGAGTTACTTTTTCAAAAAAGTAACGCCAGCTACTTTGCTTTCCCATTTATTGACTGACAAGTCTCCTGTCTGCATATTGGGAGAAATCGGAAGTACAGAGGCATTGTGTGTTCTAGTTCTAGACTAAATGTGAATGTGCATTAATTCATCCCACTCACACACAAAAAAACAGATTAAGTATTCATCAAAATTAATTAAAACAGTGAAATGCAAACTCAGAATATGACGCAAACCTGCAATAATAATTTGTTATTATATCTAATCCCATTTTATTAAGTAATGTCTTTGCGCTGACCTTTGATGATCCAGTTCAACCATACTAATAAGCAAAAATGACTTTAGATAAACTAACAATTGTGCTTCATTGTTTTTATTTTTTGCTGAAGAGTGTTGAACCTTCTTCTCCTGTGTTCTACTGTACAGACGTGAATTTACTTTTCCTTCAGCCAGAGGTTTATTCATTACACTTCTTGGTGTGAAAGGGCTTTTATATTTGCTATAAATAGAACTTCTTATATTAAAAACAATCAAGCCCTGCTCATATTTAAAAAGTAATGCGAAAGTAACGCAAAAGTAACGTAACGCATTACTTTCTATAAAAACGTAATTAGTTACTTTTTAGGGAGTAACACAATATTGTAATGCATTAATTTTAAAAGTAACTTTCCCCAGCACTGGTAATAAGTGGTTTGACTGCACAGTTTCCCTTAAATGTTTTGATTTTAAATATTTCAACTCAAATCAATATTTCGTGTCTAATTACTTACTTATGTGGCAAGTAGCCCTTAATAAGTGGGATAATGAACATCCAACCTGTTGTTATCGCAGAATAACCCCCTTAAGGGTGATACAAGATGATCCTGATCACCCTGTCGGGGGTTATTCTGCAATAACAACTGGCTGGATGTACATTATCCCTTACTTAAACATTAATGTCATAATGTCCCAGCTCTACATTTCACATTCCACGTTTCACATTCTCCATACATCACAATATGAAGGTGAAGATCTGTTGCTCCTTACATTTCATTGCAATTTTAAAAGGATATTCAACCAAAATGAAAATTCTGTAATCATGTACTCACCCCCATGTCGTTTCCAAACCTGTTTGACTTTCTTATTTCAGTGGAATATAAAAGATATTTTTTAAAAAAAATTGTAACCAGTTTCATTTTCACTGACATCAACTGAATGGACAAACATACAATGCATGTCAATGGGAACCAAAACAATTTAGTTATTATAACATACTTCATAATATCTTCCTTTGTGTTCTGCAGAAATAAATAAATTCATACAGGTTTGTAACGAAATGAGGGTATGTAAATTATGACAAAAATTTATTTTATTACTATCCATGTAAGAGCTATAATACAGCAACACAAGAGTGCTGCAAAGTCCCCCAGCGGTGTGTTCATCCACAATGAGCCATAGCCAGATCCAGGAGGAAATTGCAGAATCATTTTGTTCTTTCAGTGTTGATTTGGGAGGAAAATCTGTATATTGTTTGGATGGATTTAAACACAGTAAATGTTTCACTCTCATTGGTAGCTGAAAATATAGAATTTTGCCAAAATGTCTAATAAATTAACACAAGGGACGTGGGATGTGGAGTAATGTTAGGCAGTGCAATCCAAAAATTAATCTCTCATTTGGATGATGGTTTACAAATATGGGCAAGAAGAGCCTGACTGACCAAACACACACAACAAACACATGAATATATATATATTAGTTTACAACTATATACCCTAGGAGTATCAGTGGTGTTAGACTCATTGACTTACTAATTACACACACCTACAAATGACACATAAAACACTCACTTATTTATCCACTGGGTTCGCGTAGACATGAAAATCCGAGGCGACCCTTGTGATGATGTTTTAAATGTAGCTTCTTAATGTGCTGTGAAAGTGTATTGGCCATATTCCACACGTCTATTGCCATACACAGTAAAATGAATGGCCATTTTGTCAATCTGAAGCTGAAATCATTACATATATCAGTTTCTGATTAATTAGTTGTGACAGGTCCATCAGTAATATTCATTTGCTTCATAAAGTGTGAACACCATTAGCCTGACAGTGAAATCTGCTTTAGGTTGCTTTAGAGCATGATGTTAGCAAAGAGACAGAGATAATATAGTGGGCTAAAATCTATGCTGGATATACATATACAAACTACTGTGAAGTTCAATAGTTGGGGTTGATAAGATTTTTAAAATGTAAACAAAAAATGAGTTGAATTTATTTTATCAAAATACACTAAAAGCATTCATATTGTGAAATATTGTTACAATTACATATTTTTTAAATATATTTTAAAATGTAATTTATTCTTGTGACGGAAAGCTGAATTTTCAGCATCATTACTCCAGTCTTTAGTGTCACATGAACCTTCAGAAATCATTATAATATGCTGATTCACTGATAAAAAAACACATTTCTAATTATTAATAGTGCTGAAGGCAGTTGTGCTGCATTAAATTTTGTGGAAACCATAATTAATTTCAAGATTCTTTGATGAATATAAAGTTCAAAAGAACAACATTTATTTGAATTATTTTAAATGTAAAAGTATTTTACTGTCACTTTGCTGAATAAAAGTATTAATCTCCTTTTAAAAAACAAAAATCTTACTGACCCTAAACTGAATGGTAATCTGAATGGTAGTTTATATACACACAGAGCTACTGCAGTGCATTCTGGGAAAGTCACACTGCCTCTGAGGCCTTAAAATTCTATTTAGAGGTAAAGGCGTTAGAGTAGTCTGATGAATTATTATAACAACTTGTCTGCTAGTTTGTTTTGATTATATAAATCTTAAATCTAGAAATTAATAACACGTAACACAATAAAGTTATTACATTTATGTTTTGACTGCACATAACCAACAGAATGGCACTCACAGAAGTGGCACTAATAACGTAAAAGAGAGAACATGTTCAAAAAGACGTCCGTTTCGTTTCATCTCCTCAAAGCGTCAAGCAGGTGCGCATGAACCCTCAAGCCCTCTGCAATTTTTCACCCAAATCTAATTTAGTGCAGTTTTTTCGTTCTTCCCTTTCTCTTGCAAACATGAAAGAGTACCCGAGTTTGCAAGGTGCTTCTAGAGAGGCCAGGATGTTAATTAAGTCTCTATCTGAAACTTTTTTTAATTTTAATAGTTTTAGGAATGTGGCTAACGTGGAGGCGGGTGGCAGGTATAATTTCACGGATTAGGCACGTCATGAAGGCTGCCTCTCTCTGACCCTGCGGCGCTCCCCATTCCGCTTTGAAGATAACTTTACCCATTATCACAACAATGGCACACAGGATGCAATGTAATTCATGCAGAGCCAGCAAACATGAGGATACCACCACTTACACTTCTGAGGAATTCAAAGAGAGTGAAGGGAAAAAGAACGTGAGCAATTGAATGAATTTAGTTTTTTTGGTCCAACATCTGAATCGGACACATATCCTGATGTACTTTGGCTTCCCGGGTAGTGCACACCTTCTGCACATGCATCTCTAGGATATGCTTTATCCGTTTGCCTGCCTTCCTCCCACTCTTCTCACATCTCTCTCCCTCTCTCTCTCTCTCGTACATGGTGATGACAGGCCTTTCAGACTGCAGGAAATGGTTTGGCTTTGAAGTGGAATTGGAGCCTGTGGAACTGTCTCGAGTCCTGATTAATATGAGGAGAGGGTAAAAAGAGAGAGAGAGAGATTGAGGAAGATGATGACCCTGCCCTCTTAGGTGGATAAATAAACCCGGGGAAGATGAGAGAGGAGCAGCGTTAAGGAAGCCCATGGACTGACAGACAATATACAGAGAGAATGAACAAGGTGAGTGATGAAATCACTGTGATGCCACGCAACAAGTGACCACGCTTCTTGGTTTTTCAAAGAAGTAGCTTTTTGTGTTGGTTTGGAGCAGCACTATAATGCCAATGATCTACAAAGAAAGTTAATAAAAGTTACTGTAAATAAAAGACTGTTACTACATTCAAAATAAATCCATATTAAAGCTTTTTAATCATCCCATTAAATCTTCACATGGTCACGTCGATTCTACTTCGGAAATGAAAGTTAACAATGTCACAAATACATAGACTGTAATGTCTGTTTTGGGTTTTGTTTCATGTTCATGTTTTCATGTCTTTTATTTTGTTATTGTTTGATTTTGCTGTTTGTGTCATGCTTCCCTTGCTCTCATGTATCTCTGCTTTGTGTATGTGTCATGTTCTCACTGGTTATTGTCTGGTCATCTGATTATCAGTTCTGTTTGTTCTCATTGGTTGCTTTAGTCATGTGTCTTGTTCCCATTGGTTTGTTATTGTCATGTGACCCTCATTGTTTGTATAAGTAGTCATGTTTTTGCCAGTTTGCTTTGTTGTGTATTAATGTAATGTAATGTTGTAGCCTGCTGTCGGTGAGTCTAGTCTGTTCATGCCATGTCAAGTCTGTTTATCTTGTTTGGATTATTGTTTGGATTTTGGATTACACCTTTTGTAAATAAACTGCACTTGGGTTCATCTACACTCGCCTTCAGTGGACTGATTGTTACATAGACACACAAACAGACATCCATACATATATGCATACATACGTATTTGAATTACTGTAAATGTACCTACATGATAAATTATGTAAAGATAATTATTTATATAGATAAAAAATGAATAACAATGTTTTATATTTAATTTAAATTTAATAATTTAATAGTTTCATTAATATTAATATTATACAATGTTTTATTTATTTCCATTTACAGTAATTCCAATTCTTTCCCTAGACTATAAGAAGAAAATTAACAGATCTTTGTTTAGTTAGTATGTATGTGTTATTTAGATCAAAGGAACAAGTGGGATGGATTTTGAAAAATGTATGCTTTTCTTTTACAAAGGAAGAGAAGATAGAGGGGGCAAAAGGAAGAAGACAAGCTGTTAGAAAGATAGAAACAGGAAGATGGTCCAATTAACGTTAGATGCTGTCACCTCATCCCAGATACAAGAAGTGCAAACACACACACACACACACACACACACACACAAAAAGCAAACAGACACTAACAGAGGTGTATATACCACTATACCCACCTATTTGATCACTGCCTACCATGTATATACACACATCCACATCTGCTACAACACACACACACACACACACACACCCTGACATTACAACAACAGGAAATGTAGTTTGTTCAAATCATCTCACAGAAAAAGGTGACCCCATTCTGTAACAGGTACAATAAATATGTTTCTGGGTTGATTGAGTCAGAAAATGTGAGGAATTAAATTACATATAATAAAATGTGTTACAAAGGTGAATCAGAAACATGCCTTTATTTTCCCATTGGAACATTATCATCATATGGTTCTGTGCATCAGATTCCGATAAAATATTTTTACTTTACAATATTTGACAATATTACAATAGCAAAAAATTCTAATACAATGTTTTAATAAAAATCACCTTTGAGAAAAATGGGGATAAAAGTAATGATTTTTTGGGAAAATGCATGTACTAAACGGCAATGAAAAAAATCTTTATTGTCCTAAATAATATTCAGATTCTTCATTATGTGACACATAGGTTTTTTTCTTCTTTTAAATTTTCAGGTGAAATATTTTCTAGTTTTTTTTGATGATTTTCTATATTTTTTTTGAGAGATGTGAGAATCAATCATATTACATATTAAAAACAAACTCACATGTATATAACTTGAAATACTATGTAAAGCTGCCTGCACAGATATTCTGCCGCCCTGCTAACAACCAAAACAGGAAAAACGAAAACTAACTAACTAAATCCAGTCTAACCCGACACCCAACCTTCTTCCTGTCTGTCATATTATTGTATGAGTTACTGAGATTTTGACAATGATCACCTGGGAGTGATGGATGTGCTGGTCCTGTGTGATCTGCTGTATCCTATGGAAAATATGCATAAGGGTGGAGGATGTGTTTCCGATGCCAGAATCAATGACCTGCCCATTCATCACACTGCATTTCAATAGACGTGAAGAAGACTCATCTATCAGCAAGAGAAGTCGAATTCATCAAGGCAACTTTTACAAAATGTCTTATTCTAACTCCCTTCCTCTCTACGCCCATCTCCTCTCTCGTTAAAGATGAATGCTTTCTGAACCAATTTACAAGAAATTTGTACCTTACTGTACATAAAAACATTTAAGTTCCGCTTCCTCTATAAAAGACACAGGTACAAGTGCTGTAAAACTTAATTGTGACTTGGCACGGCCACATTTTTCTTCTGAAGCTGATAAAAAGAGTGAAAAAGACACAATGGGGGGAGAAAAAGCGCATGGGAACAAGGAGCGGGGGCATTAAGAGAAAAACAGTCTTATCTTTCTTTTTTCCTGTCCTCTGCTCATGTTCTTCTCTCACCTTAATGTAGACAAAGGAGGGCAGGGTTGTTATTGTCATGGCGACAGGTGCTTCCGAAGAACCAAATAATGGCTGCCTACTTCCACCACACGTGTACACACACACACACACACAAACAGCTCACCTCTTGACGGCAAATCTGATAAAGTAGGAACATGATGGAATCATATGTGTGTATTAGATACGGAAATATGACCGAATCATCAGTATTCTCGCGGATGTACCCGCTGTACCTTACCTCAGGTGATTTGGAGGAATAGAAGAAGCCTTTTAGGGCAAGATTATTATCACTTGATGTATAAATCTTTGTGCCTGCATGTGGAACAAAGAAACTGAGCAAAAACGCATGTGAAAATCAGCACTCTATCAGTCAGGTTTATAAGGAATTCATACTGATACATTATTAATAACTGCTGTTTCAGAACTGATGAGATTATGCACAAATTGCGTTCCTAAATCTTCGTCTGTGCGATAAGATAATGGCTCTTCATCCGAGAGGAACTATTCAGAGCAATGAAGTGCTGTGTAAAAAGAAATTATAGGCTCAATGCAACAATAATGGAAAAATTCTCAAATCTTTTGAAATGACCCCCAACACTGACTTGATTAAAAATCTAATTTATATTCTTAAAGCACTTATTGTGAATGATTCATTAGTGCATGTTTAAAAATAATAATACTAAAAAATAAAATTTTGCTTTTGTAATCTTTAAATAAAAACGTAAGCTCACTCATCCTGAGCCAGTAGCTACTTGGGCTCCATTCTGGTATTTAACATCCACTTTTCAGCGTACAAATATTACCAATGGTTAAAATAAAGCACTGCCCTACAATTTTTTCTTGTTGAATAACCTGTTTCAAAGAGACATGTCACATTACAGAAGAAAAATGGGTTGCAAACAGCAATTCATGTTGACTTTAACATGAATTGAGAGAGAGAGAGAGAGAGAGAGAGAGAGAGAGAGAGAGAGAGAGAGAGAGAGAGAGAGAGAGAGAGAGAATAAGGGGGGAGGGGGGAATTCATTCATTCAGCAAAACATTTTTGCGTAGCCCCAGAATGAAAATTCAATTACACTAAATCAAATTATTCAAAACTAAAAAGACCAACATTTAAGACATTGGACAGTGATTACAACATGTCACTGCAATGCTTTCCGTCTCTAATACTAAGCAGGCGAGTACTATCAATTGCCCTGTTCTAAGAAAAGTCCTTTATAAGGCTCTATGAACATTACTTTGACACAGAAACCAGCTTCAAAAGAATAACCTATAAGGGGTCAAATACTGCTATGTGGACAAGAACTCTGCATGTCAGTCTATTTATGCCAAAGGTTTCTTGTTGAAAGTACCGGCCCATGTCGCTATACAAACGGGCAACTTCAGGATTAACATGTATATCCTGCTCAAAAACCTGTTGGAAAAGTAAACACAAAATGCACTATAAAAAAAGAAAAACACAATATTACATTACATTTCTCTTCTTGACCTCATGGGCATCTAAAAATGACATGCAAATTATCAGCACTTTCCATTCTTGTTTTTTAAAGGAGCCATGTGGTAATGTCTGGCAAAAAAATCAAGTCTACTCCCCATTCCATACCAGATGGGGGCAGTATGCCTCAAATAAAGTGAATTGGTCTACTCTAGAGTAACAAACGAGAAACGGCATAGTCTCTATGCTCCGCCCCTACCTTCACAACAACCCTAGAGCCATAGCCGAAGCCTAAAGGACGTTTTGCCTCCAGAGGAACGTTGGGTGATGTCAAGTGATTTGAAACATGACATCTTCAAGCTACTCCCCTTCACCTTTACCAGTGAATATGTTCATATGCGTTTTGTTCATATTACATTTTGAATTGTATATCCACATTATTGAATTAAATTAATTTTGACAGACAAGCATTCTGTCAACATCATTGGTCAACATCAGACAGCTGATGTTGACCAAGCTAGCACCAACCAACGTTTACCAGATCTGCCAAACTCTCAAGCATTCACCGTGAACCCATCGCAATTGACTCTTTTCACCACGCTTTCCCAAAAAACTTGACCGCTCTGAATATAGTGAGTGAGTGCGCGCTTCGCGGGGCGTCTCTCCTCGCTCCTCGCAGTCTCTCTCTCATCCTCTCTCGTCTCGCTCTCTCTCTCTCTCTATCCTCCGTCCTCTCTCTGCCAGTAAGGCCTCTCTCTCCTCTCTTGCGCCCCTCTCAACCCACCTTCCCTCTCTCTCTGGCGTCCCCTCCCCTCTCTCGGTCCTCGCTCTCTCTCTCTCTCTCGTTCATTATCATCCTCAAATATCCCTTAAGGCTTCTTACTCCCCCCTCTCTCTCTCGGTAAATGTTACATTTTAGAGCATCAGCTTGGTAGAGACGGGCTTTGGTAGATAACAGGTGAAAAACGGATCGGATCTGTGGGTAAGTTATAGCTAGCTTACTATCAAACGCAGCTACGGTTAGCCATCGCTACATTAGCACGTTTATCGAACAACCTTCGATACATTTCTATGTTATAACTTCCGGAAAAAAATACGCAAACATTATAAAACAACTTCTAGCGAAATACTAACAGCATCTTACTTACCAATCCAAAAGAAATGTTGCAAGTTCGGAGTCGAAGCTCATTTCTTTCAAGTCCATCAGTTGTCTCCAGCGATGGAAAGCAGTGCCGATGTTTACTCTGTTTCGGCTCCTTTTCTTATCGGATTTGATTTGTGATTCCGAGCGCGGGTTGCTTTGACATCAGCTTCAAGTACGCCCACAGCCGTGCGAGTTATTCGGTGTATTGCAGGTTGGCTGGTGGTTATGTTGCCCGCATACCGCCTCCCATGGCCGAAACTGGTATTACGACACCGGTCGGCCGTGGCGATAGTAATGCTAATGCTAATTAAGGTTGACATCTCTGCAGCACTATAACTTGACATTTTTTTTAATGACATCATTGCCCTTATTTCTATCTGTTCTTCTTCTCATTCTTTTGATGCGTGTAGGTCATTTTTTGGATATTTTTACCTCAATTTTTACACATGGCACCTTTAAACCATTTTTTTTATTTTTTTGCGTGTATTTTTTTTTTTGGATATTTTTACCTCAATTTTTACACATATCTTAAAATTATATAATCTTGCCATGAAAGTGGTCTGCTCACTTTGCATATAAATAAAATACGTATAACATTTACATTTAATCATTTAGCTGACGTTTTTATCCAAAGCGACTTACAAATGAGGAGAAGCAATCAGACCAACAAGAGAGCAACAGTATACAAGTGATGTGACAAGTCTCAATTAGTCTAGCATAGTACACATAGCAAGTTTTTTTTTAAATGAATTAGAAAAAAACAAATAGAATAGAGTAGACATTTCTACATCTGAATTGCTTTAATTAAATTCTCCTTGCCATTGGAATCCAGATTGACCGCCCACTATTACGAAGACCTTGTTTTGCTGCCAAATTCAATCGAGTGTCAGACATAAAATAGTTCTGCACCTCATACATTGGCTCTGAGCTTGAATCAGGTTTTTTTTACTTTCCTTTTGGTTGGCACAGACCTGAGAAAGTGTTCAACTGACAAACCATTTTCTGAGATTTCTCAGAAGAGGAAAATTTCTTCTCTTTCAAAAACTTCTTCCATCTAAATGTTAATGCTGAAATCATCATAATAGCATTCCAGAAGGATCTTTTCTGCTGCGTTCTCACTTGACTTGAAAAGAGAAAGTTGCAGTTTGTTCAAATGAGTTGAGTGTTTATTGAATATGTGATGGGTGAAGTGAGAGATTCCTAAAATACACACTGTATGGGTGCAGTAACACATTTCACACAATTAATGTAATTGTGTTAATTAGCAGAATCATTACAGAGTTTCACTGCACACACAACGCTCCCTGGAGGTGATAACAAGTGCCCTCCCATTCAAATGCTAGATTCATATGCATATGTTTATGCACACAGCACATCTGTCATCATCTGGGTAATGACAATCTGTTTTAAAGTCATTATGACATCTGGCATCTGGGTTAAACACTTGATGAGGTCAAATTCATTTAACCTTATTGATCAGACTTAGATTATCCCATGCCTTTATAAACCAATAAACTCTGGTCGGCCAACATCACCCGCAGCCAAATGTTTGACACAGATTTATGACCTGGGGTTGAACACATATCAGCAATCCTTAATAATCTCCAACCAAAAGCATGACTAATTATGTGGAAAAACTGAGCATTCAGATATGAAACAGTCTGGCTTCATGCAGACAGCTGGAATTAGCTATGTTTAATATTCTGGGCTGAGCTCCATAGAGCTCTGGCTTTTATTGACACGCTTGATTCTCTTTGTTCAGCAAAGTCTATCTTGTCGACAACAAGCCCATTTCAAAGATATGGTGTCAACGTACAATGTGCAGTACAAACCAAATTCCAGGAACTTGAGGAGGTGAAGAAAATGTTCTTAAACTCAAAAGAAAGACTTCAGGATATGTCAGTGCTTCTGCTTCACATTTGAAGCAATTTTCTTTCTTTCTCTAGTAAAAATCCTGGTCCGTCATGTAGTGACACACCCACTCACTTACAGGAATCTTAACATGCTACAGACAGAGACTTATGCTTAGTATTTTAACAGAAATAAATTACACACTGCACTTTTAAAATGTATATTTACTACCCCAAATTTAAAATGCTAAAACAGCTGTAAGACACACTGAAAAATTGTTGAGAAACAATACCCACTTCGTGTGATCTACAAAAAAAAAAAAAAAAAAAAAAAGGAAAGACCTCAGATACACTATTATACATGTCTGAATTAGCTGAACTACATTAGGTTACATTAGATTACAGTAGGAGATCTCCATCATGTAGATATGACATTAGTACAACTAGTGTTGATTAAGCGTGAAGTTTGAATAAAAAGGCTGTTTTGTATGAAGGTTTCTCATTTACACATGTACTGTAAGGACAACTCATTTCTACTATCTAGACAAAAAATACTGAATACAAATCAGTGTGGGGAGACATTTTCTAAACAAACTCTGCACAAACCCCATTCGCACTTTCTTTATGAGTTGAGGTCTACACTGGGTGAAGAATGTCCACCCACTCAGTAAAAAGTACCACAACTGAGGAAAACACGCAAGCTATCAGTGAGACAGCAAGCAAATCCATAGGGAGTCCCATCTACTTTCATTTCAGGTCCAATAGATCTATTATGCGAAAAATGCTGAATTTCTGCTCCTGTGCTTAATTGTAAAAATGTAGGTACTTTAGTCCTCTAGACAGGAAGTCCCCAAAGGTGGTAGAAAATGCATTTCTATAAAGCCAGGAGTTTCTGGCTCGAAAACTTTATGATACAAATGATCTTTTCATACACAAAAGACTGCTATTATGTTTATCATGTTTAAAATGTATGTAATATAAATGGACATTTTCATGAACAATGAACTATCATTCATGCCCCTGCAAACACAGGTTACCCTCTCCATCACCCGATATTGGCTGTTCCATTATACACACCTATACACGTGTAAATTTGCTGCTCAATCCATTGCAACAAATCTTAGGCCAGTGGTTCTCAATGTTTTTTTAGTGATTTCTCCCTTTGAAAATATAAAAATATATGCACCCCCCCATCAATAAAACTCTTTGCTAAAAATGTTGAATGACGAAAAAATTTTTAATTTAGCTGACATAACATATTAGTTGTGTTTTAAGTATTTTATTGAAAAACTTTTATGAAAAAAAATAATTATATTTCCAGATATATAACAAAAAAGAGAGATTTTAATTATAAAAACAGCAATATTCCATGATAACTAAAAAAGGATAATGCTTCGCAGGAGCAAAATGAAAGGATAAATTATGATTTAAAATCTTGTATTTTTTCACCCTCAAAGGGTTATTATAGTAAACTAAAACTATAACCAAAAAGTGTTATTTGGATGAGAAAAAACCTAATTAACTAGATGATATACTGTACAGTATATATAAATTTAATATTAATACTAAATTAAAACTAAATTATAATGTGAAATGTCCCATTTGAATTTAGTAAAAAATGCAAAAAGATACTGTACAGTATATATAAATTTAAAGAACGCATGCGCATTAAAGAAAGAACGCATGCCCTCCACACTTTAAGAAATGTTCATCTTAAACATGATCAATACTCCCGTAAGGAAGGAAAAAGGTCAGGTCATTGGCAAAGACATCAGTTTAGTCGCCAATACTGTTAGCCTTTCTGTACTGTAAATGGATCCCAATTAATGCACAGTGAGCCTAACACATATTACATCACTTACTCTCTCCTTTCTCTGGCAGGAGGCCTATCTCGTCCTGCTAGTCTATGCTAAATCATAGTTGTTCTGATGTGCAACCTCACCACCTCCCTCCACCTTCCCGGCTGCCAAATCAGACTAAAATCCCTTTTCAGACAGCAGGAAACAGGGAGGAAAGGCAAGGCTGAGCTCCCTCCACCGCCCCTTCCCTTCTGCCAAATCTAAAATCAATAAACTGTCTCTTTCCCTGAACAACTCGCTGAATCCATAAAAAGAGTGAGGGGTTCTTGTATAAAGATGACGAGAGGGATTCAGATGCATGCCCTCATTCCATTTCTACAGCCTGCCCGGCCTCCGTTCGACACGGGGAATGAAGAGTGTTTGGATTTATGTGCTGTGATTGTATTGAGGTTGTGCAGGTGTTCCGGCTTGGCCTCCTACTCGGGAGGTGCATCACAACCAATATAGACGATGCACTTCAGATATACAACTCAGTCAGGACGCTGACCGAACCAGCAGCGTGTGGTCCAGGAAACTCAAGAAACTGCAAATAACAGGCAGATTGAGTCAATACACTCACTGTGAGTGAAGAAGACACAAAGTTCGCAATTTGCAATATGTGTAGGGCCAAAATAAACCGTGCAGGAACCACAGGGCTCAATTAACACTTGTCTGGGACAAGCAGATTTTTAAAGGGGCAAGTGAGAGAGAATTTTACTTGCCCTACCAGAGAAGAAGCCTGATAAAAACGTCAATAACAAAATAACCAGGGAAGCACTGTAACTTGGCCGACAAAAATTTCTGTGCTACAATGATTGTGATTTTATTGCATTCAGTGTAAACGGCGACTGGTTCCAAATCAAAGCCGCAGCAGAACTGTTGTGTGTCGCCGAGCAGCACAGCAATGTTTTGTTACTTACTGAATCCACATTTTTGCACGAATCGAGTCAATAAATCCATGCCCATTCATACAGACAGTCAAATGCCGTGTTTCTGAATGAGTCAGCTGTTTGAAATGGTTGAATGAATGACTAAATTACTCACTTATTAAAACAGTAATTCGCCGCCACCTACTGGTGGTTTGGTTTCATATTTAAAAATGCCATTGCATTTTTCCCAACATTTCCTATCAGCAGGTCACACTTACAAATAAATATCTGAAATTGGAATTGGCCAAGAAAAATGCAATCGGTGCATCTCTACATAAAATATTATTTCAAATATTATTTCAAATATTCCTAAAAAAAACAATTATTCGTTTTTTTTTATGCTGATGTCTTTAAGGTTACGTCACAATTTATTACACAAAACAGTGATCAATTAACCATTTTTTTTAATTAATTCACACATTTCACAAGTCATAAAAAAAGTTATTTCATAAAAAAGTTATTATAATTATTTATTTAATTTTTTGTTATTGATCAATCCTAATAATACAATTTGTAAAAAAATATATTTAAATATTGAATCCCCAAATATATGCAATATCAAACTAAAGTTCATACCTGGACAGACTTATTTATTTATTTATTTTTAAAATTTCTGGGAATAAAATTTATACTTATAGGCATTTTATAATTATACAATGTATTTACACTTTGAAATATTTATTAAGCCTAACTGCAAATTGTCAGATTATTGATACACACCACAAATATAAAGACAGCACTATATTAACAATTACTGTGAATTTCAGAATTTCTCAGTATTTAGTATTTTGCACTCAAGAATAAACTCAACAATTATATCCCTCAGCAACGAGGAGGTATCGCTAAATAACTAAACTCATAGTTTCATTGTTGGTAGAGAGAGACCAGTCTGTGAGAGAGACACACGGATGCAGGTAATTCACTCACGCAACTGTCATCTCTCTCTCTCTCTCGATCGGCCAATCGATAATTAATACAAATAAATGTTATAATTCATTAAATCAAATAAATGTTATCTGACCACACTATTTCATCTGTGTGTCTGATTTGAAGCGGACAGAATGCTAGAGCTAACAAGCTGTAGCTAACGAAAATAACCGTCATTTTTATGCTTCCAGTCAAATATTGCACTGCAAACATAATTAACAGCTTTAACTAGTCAATGTTAGCAAATGACCATGGTATAAGTAGGATAATGTACAGCTATCTGTGCATTAAACTATTTTAATGCACTTCGCGGCGGTTTTTGTCCTCCAAGTCATCCATTAAAATCATTTAATGCACAGCTAGCTTTAATTATTTCAATGTTTGAATTAGATTTTGCATCCCCCAACTATATATTTCAAAGTTGTATAGTGGGGTTTTCCTATAACATATTTACTTTTTATTCAACTTTCATGATTATGTAGGGTGAGCAAAAGCCATCCACAAAGTCAGATCAGTATGACTATGATGAAAGGAAGAAACCAGAAGAAAGGAAATGTGAAGAGAGGAAAGGGAGATGCGGGGGTGGTGCTTTTAAAGAGAAAGAGTGAGCTCTCAAAAGCCATTGCCCTTTAAGGATGCTTGTGTAATCCAACCCTAACTTTATTAGGACCACATCGATCTATATATGCTGTATGTAGTGTAGCAGGTAAATGAAAGACATTGGAAAAAAGACCTTAAGATCTATATTAGACACATCCTTATAGTCAGTTACACCATGGTCTGTCAGAATACACGATTCTGGTTGGCTGGCAGGTATGCATTTAAACCGTTTATTACACGGCTCTGTGGAATACTTGATTCTGATTTGGTCAGTCGTGACATTCCGAGTTATGTTATCTGGCTGGCACCGTATCCCTTAAATGTCCCATCTAGTATGAACTTGCCGCTTGCTTGCAACTGCTGTCTTCACGGAAGTTTTGAGTTCAAATATTTCAACTTAAATCAATATTTTGCGTCTAATTATTTACTTATGAGGCAAGTAGCCATGTAATAAGCAGGATAATGTACATCCAGCTGGTTGTTATCGCAGAATAACCCCCTTCAGGGTGAAGACCCCTCTGCACCCTGTCGGGGGTTATTCTGCGATAACAACCGGCTGGATGTACATTATCCCTTACTAGCCATGCATTATCCCTTTACATATTACCACGACTCTGTGGAATACTTGATTCTGATTGGTCTGTCACGACATTCCGAGGTATGTTAGATCCCTGGATAACAACCGGAAAAGCTAATAACACAGGCTCATCCGGTGGAACAGCAGCCGGATTTTTTCTTGGTGGAAGCTTTGCGTTTGTTTAGCTAATAAAATATTAACTTGATTCAAAATGGTTTACAATTGTTTAATTATGTCATCCTGGTATCGCGGACTCCCTTTCGTTTCATACAAACGCAGCTGCTGCCATTTTACTATGATTGTTTTGTACGCTGTAATGGATTATAAGAGAACTAACAAACTGGTAAGGTTTTAAAACATTTTTCCGTCTTAATTTCTTTTATTGCCTTAATTATTTGTGTGGTGAAATACGTGGTTTTGCCTGCACCCTTTCCCTTAAATGTCCGTTTAGTTTTAAATTTGCTGCTTGCTCGCAACTGCTGTCCTTCACGGAAGCTTTGCGTCCAAATATTTCAACTCAAATCAATATTTTGCATCTAATTGTTTACCTATGTTGCCAGTAGCTGTGTAATAACCGGGATAATGTACATCCAGCCGGTTTGTTCTCGCAGAATAAACCCCGACAGGGTGATCAGAGACCCCGACGCGAAGCAGAGGATGTACGGTGACGGTACATTTATCCCTTACAATAAACCAGCTGTTTTACAAGGTGTTTTTGTTTCTGTTTGAAAAGAAGCAGCAAACTAATATACAGAAAACATTTTAAATAAAATAGTTCTATAATCAATCAACCTAAAACATAAAATAAAATAATTAGAGACAGCAAACTGATAGACAGAAAAGAGATAAATATTATAAAGTCAGTTTGCCTAAAAATTGGAGAGAGATATATTATATATAATATTTCTCCTATAGTATATAGATTGTATAGATCCTAGAGTCGAAAAACAGTAGGCTGACATAGTCAAATTAGTCTGTGAATGGGTCTTGTGGAACTGCATACACAACCACCAAAGTCATTATTAGTTGCCCAGTGCCATTGTTTCTTCTTCCGCTCATGAGAGAGGAACGTTGACCTTTCAAAGGCTGGACTGGAAAGGTAACAGCTGCCACCAACAGATAATTAGCCTGCTACAGCTGTGGTACTGTAGCTATTACCAGCCAAAAGCTGCAGCCCATTGGGTTCCACAGGGTTTCAAGCAGCTGATATTCTACTAAAGCTCTGGGTGTTATATTATGTCACTGCAATAAAATGAAAATTGAGGAGTTTCCTAATCCCCCCACCCCCACCCCCACTTCCCTTGTTTTATTATGTAAGATCTGCCCAGCTTTTTGTTTAGTATTTCAGCTAAAGATGACATATAAATGCAAGCTCCAAGCTGCATCACTTGAACCAAAACTTTTATTTCATTTTATGCATTACCAGACACAAAAGCTTCTAAAATCAGCTATTGATTGCAATTTCAGCAACTCCAATAGTATCTCTCACAGTGCTATTCATTCTTAACTGCTCCATTTATAATTTCAACCAGATTTGTGCTGAAGCAAATTTGCTTGCATTGATTAAAGCAAACTACCATGTTACCAAGTGCTATTTTCCCCCATAATTCTACTTCTCATAAAGATACTGATTCTAATATCAGATACCTTTAATGTGGAAATAACGACCATTATTAGAAATGACTTCCATTATTATTAACACAACATCTCCTCTTAGTTCAGTGTTCTTTCCTGTTGTCCCAGTTCTGTGATTGACGTTAAATGCCTAGTAGATTTTCTTTTTGTGTATTTTTTTATATATATCTATATATATATATATATATATATATATATATATAATAGTGTGTGTGTGTGTGTGTGTGTGTGTGTGTTTTAGAATACATTATCAGAACTAATAGAGATACTGGACACAAACTATAAAGTAAAGTACATTTAATCTATAAATTCATAATTTATAGAGGGTCAGCTGTAGATAGTGATCGACCGATATTGTTTTTTTTTTTATATGACAGTGGGCAAATGGATAAAGTGCAGCATAGTTTGAAATCAGGAGTTTAAAGTTTGTCAATTATGTGTCTTCAGTGAAGCTGAACTCTCCTCCTGTCCGACACACAGAATATATGCAATCAACAAGTTCAACAAGTCTGCAATGTTTGTGAAGTGAAATTTTGTTTAAATTATATTAATGCGTATTTGCTGAATACTGGCTGTAAACGGGAAAATATAATGTTTGCCTTAAAACTTATCGGCCATTGCCGATATTTAAAAAAATGCTAAATATTGGCTGATATATTGGCCTTGGTGATATATATCGGTCGACCACTAACTGTAGAGTCCAGTGTCCAGTTTAACTAGTCTCAAGGCACAATGTTATTCAGCTATGCTCTCTCAAAATGGTTTCAAATCTCAGAAATGTAACAAACTTAATGTAATCAAATGTATGTATTTTATTTAAGCTTAAACTCCACATCAACCTGTTCCGCTGAAGCAATCAGCCTGTATATGGGAGAAAGCAGCTGCTCTCTTACTGTCTCTCCATTTTGTTCTCACTCAGATATGATTTTCATTTCAGTGGCAATCAGACTCAGCAGGACACTGACTTTCTTTTTAAATAAAGACTCTCAATATGCTCTTTTACTTAAGCACCCTTAAAATGCATTTCAACGAACTTACAGGAATAACAACACAAGTATTTGAGGAAAACAGCAGAGTTTACTGCACTGATTTAATACAATGCATTCTTTTTGACAGTAATATTTCCATCACAATCTCACAATAAACCTATAATTTATTTGAGTAAATTAATTCTAAAATACTGCATGACTTTAACTGCAATTGTGAGCAACACAATCTCAAATCAATACAATACAGTTGTGCTCAGGTTCCAGCCTGTATTGATTTGAAATAAGAGTTGACTGATTGTTCCAATGAGGATTTAAATCTAACATTTCGTATAACTCTCCTAATAAATGATATCTAACTACAGATTATTAGGTGTTTGACAAAACTGTCCATTAACTTATCCTTTGTTTAGTTATCCTGCCTTCAGGTTTTTATCTCAAACCATGACAGGGTATGCACTCAAGATCAAATTTCAAATTATTAAATAATTAATTGGTCTAACGTAATAAAACTGAAACAATTCCACACAGTTGAACTGACTCTTCAGAACTCAAACTGGTCTGAAGAGAAAAACTCATCTTAAGTCACTGAGATCACAGCCGATTTCATTTGACTGAAGTTCAAACATTTAAGGTCTACATTTAAGTTAACTTTCATTGTACAAATTTAAGTGAGTGTAATGAAACCATGACGTGCAAAAAGTAAAGTACAAAAATGAACTGTGTTGCTTTAGCTCATTTTCAGTAATTGGACAAGTACCAAAAATATTTTTATATTGATTCTATAACATTATTTTCTAACCTATATTGTAACCAAGGAAACCTTTTAGGTCTTTTTCTGGTTTGTACAGACTGTGTCACATTTTCTGGTCTGTCTAATGTCAAAATATATGCACTGCTGGCATCTATCTTGAATACTTTTCTCACACAAACACACTTTTTCCTTTTCCCCCTTTTCAGCTCCAATGATTCCTCTGACAGTGCACATAACTATGAGAATTCGGTTTCTTGACGAATGTGGCGTTAAAATGCTTACAGCTGGAGCGTAGCAGCAGAGGGGAAGAGACAGAGCTCCTGGCATCTCAGTGGCGATAAGGGGATTTCTGAAATTCTAATGGGGCCATTACTGAAGCGACCACTCCACCCGCTGTCTCATGCTAACATCAACGGATCAGCGATTCAGCGTTTAATTACAGCAGTGACACCACTGTCTTGAGTCTCACAACAGGGAGGCTGGGAGCACGGGTAAAGACAAGCCTTAAATTGGATTTTTGTGAATCTTGAGGGCAATCAGTGACAAGAAGTTGGGGATAAGCAATAACACGGCAGTTTGGAAAACAAGGGATTTAAATTTGAGAGACCTGCTATAGAGAGCTAGGTGGCCTGAGAGAGAAATGAACAAGAACAGAAAGGAAGTATTCAGTGTGTCACTTTGTGCTATTCTAATGATGTCGGTAGGTGGGGGTTTATGACAAAGCGCTTCCCTGACTCCGGAAAAACAAACACAAACAATGTGTATCTATTTGTTCCAGGCTATTATGGGAGTGCTCTGCAGCGCAGCGGTTGAACATGCACCGCATGAACAAACCCAGAGATACATCGGCCCCGGAGCGCAGAGGCACTAACTGGACAGAAAACATTTGCCTCTTTTTGAACAGCACTTACAGCAGTGCCAAGGGTCCAGTCATTAAATCCAATTTATGAATTCACTCTGTGACCAGATACAACTAAAAGAGAAAATGTGGACAATGAGGCAATAGAAACGGAAGATAAATGGATTCTTTGGTAGCTTTCAAAGTCACTTGGTTTACTAGTACTTAAATAACTTGTTTATCAGACAGGGATCTCTAAAGTGGTTATCAACTACTACTCAATGTTTGAAATAAATAAATAAATAATATTATTATTAATAATAATAATAATAATAAAGAAATAATAATTAAAGGAATACTTCACCAAAAATGAAAATGTGCTGAAAATTTACTAACCCTGAGGTAATCCAAGATGTAGATGAGTTGGCTTTATCATCGGAAAAGAGAAATTTAGCATTGAACCTCTTGCTCGCTAATGGATCCTCTGCAGTGAATGGGTGCCGTCTGAATGAGAGTTCAAACAACTGATATGAAAATCACCATAATCCACATGACTCCAATCCAGCTTGTAAAGCGAAAAGCTGTCTGTTTGTAAGAAATTTAACTTCACACCGTCACTTCCGGCTAAAATACAAGTCCTCCATCCATAATATTGCTTTCTCCAGTGAAATTTTCTTTTCGTATGAATCAGGAGAGAAATGCGCAACTGATTAATTACCACTTACTAGTGAAAACAGTTCTATATGTTTCTCACAAACACGCAGCTTTTCGCTTCACAGGGGGTTAACTGATGGGTTGGAGTCGTGTGGATTACTTGTGAATTATTGTAATGTTTTATCAGCTGTCTGAACTTTCATTCTGACGGCACCCATTCACTGCAGAGGATCCATTTTTGAGCATGTGATGTAGTGCTCAATTTCTCTTACCTGTTCAGATGAAGAAAAACCTCATCTACATCTTGGATGGCCTGAGGGTAGGTACATTTTCAGCAAATTTTCATTTTTGGGTGAACTATCATTATCTCTTAAAAAATAGACAAGACAACACAGGGACAATTATACAACACAAGACATACCTGGAAACAATTAACTGAGTTAATAAAACAATTTTACGTATTTCTGAGTCAAGTTCCTGTTCTGAACCTTGTACGAACTCAACTGCTCTATAACCATTGAATCATTAGGAGTCCTGTATCAGACATGCTGAAAAGGTACTATTCACAGATCTCTGCAAAGAGACTCATTAGAGACTTGTTACCTTATAAAGACATGCTTTAATAGACAAAAGTTCTTACAAGTTTAAAAATGAAATGCAATACATATATATTAATTTTTAATCTTAACACTTACATGTTACATTCAAATGGAGACTGACAATGCAATTTGCAGAGTAGTACAGCAACCTTGCACACACACACACACACACACACACATTATACACATACAAACATATAGAAATGCACACACACACACACACACACACACACACACACACACACACACACACACACACACACACACACACACACACAGTGTGATACTGATATACTCAATATTTGATATTCATATTAAACATTGCTTCTTAAATCACCACTTGAATATCACACACACACACACACACACACACACACACACACACACACACACACACACACAGTCACACACACACACACACACACACACACACACACACACACACACACACACACACACACAAATATTTTATTGTGTTGTGCCACCATGAGTATCTCCTCTGTCTCATATCACTGAGTGGACCAGTTTTCAAAGCTTTCTCACTGGGAAAAATAGCATATTTTTTATTTTTATTTTTTTTTATTATATTTTTTTTATTTTTTATATATTGGATTACAGTGCCTATTTTTAGTTGTTGCCTCAGGTCTAGGTAGCTCAGAAACAACACTGAGAGGTAGGCAAGTCACCTTCCCTGCACAAAACTGAGACTTGACAATGAGAGTATAATGCAGGGTTTTTTTTTATTTAGGGGGTTTTTTTTTAATATGGTTTTTACTACACCACCCTGTCTTCTACTGTCTCACACAGTCATAAAGTTAATTTAAATGGGCTAAGATATGTATCCCAGGTTCCTATTGTTTTATAATTTAAAATATATGCAAGTACATTGTAAAATCAAATGGAAACTTTATGAAGTAAGTAAAATAAAAAAAAAAAAAAAAAAAATGCCATTTGCATGTGTTTCTATTGCATTTATAGGTATATAATTAAACAAGATAATGAGGATCTGTTTGAGATCTCTAATATACTTTAGCACTTCTACTTTTACACCTTCTAAAAGCTCAGCTGTTATTTGGGAAGTGAACACACAATCAGTTGAAAGAAATGAAATGACAAGTGGACTTGACTATGTACAAAGAAAGAAACAGGTTATTTATATTAATCAGAAGTAGAGAAGTTCTGGTATTGTAGATCAGCATGAAGCCGTTTTGAACTTGATTTTAAATATAGACTTATGCATCTCAAATTGACGTAGGAAATATATTCAAATTACTCCTGTGGTGGATAAAATAATAAGAGGGTGTAACTTTTATGTAGATTTTATTGTTTATAAAACTGCAGACACTAATCAAAAGAGAGATATGCACGAATAACCTTCTTAGATACATGTATTTAAAAAATTTAAATTATACAAATTTACCAACTTTTTGTATAATGAAGAATACTACATGTACAAGTTCTTCAAGGTTAATGCTATGTTTTATTCTCCATATCTTAAAGAACATGTATGGCTTCTCTCAAACAAAAGCTATGGGATGGGATGGGATGGGATGGGAGGACAGGACAGGACAGGACAGGACAGGACATAAAAGATTTGGTGCCGCAGTCTTGTCATCGCGGTGTGGAATCAGGGCTTGAATTTCGGCGCGGGATTCTACTGATTCCTGTAGTTTCCACAATTGCAAGGCGGGAAATTCCTGCAAATATTTCAGTGTGAAAGATACTCGGGACAGATGACGGAATGTATCATTTGCACATGCTTTTGAGTCTTACTATTTTAAACATTCAAGTGCTCAATTCAGTACTTGCGCGCTCTCTGTGAGACCCCCCTTCTGTGAACTCACACTCAAAGCGTGCACACACAGAGCCCACGTCTGACAGTGCGCGACTACCGATGAGGTCGTGTTGTT
Organism: Cyprinus carpio; assembly: GCF_018340385.1. Classification (NCBI taxonomy): domain Eukaryota; kingdom Metazoa; phylum Chordata; class Actinopteri; order Cypriniformes; family Cyprinidae; genus Cyprinus; species Cyprinus carpio. The sequence continues at coordinate 1,478,017 of NC_056576.1, read as the reverse complement.
GCGTCTTATTGCATGTAAATGTGCAAACACATACAAAACTATGTCAAAATGCCCATCTTTATGAGTATTCACTTAAACAGTCGATTTACACTAAACATTGTTGGTATAGGCTATTAAGTGAATGTAAACAGTTGAGAGAAAAAACTTATGTGTAACATTTAGATCCGTGTATGAGGTCTTTATATATTATAGTATATCTTTTATTCTAGAAGTAAATTTCATTCTAGGACAGTAGATGTTTTATGTCTTGGAGAGCACTTAAAAGCAGGAAATGACTAGCTTTCTAGTTGTGTTACAGTAGTGCTTATTGTAACATGTACAATGTACTTGGTGCTACAACACTATATTTCTATCCTGCCGGGGTTTTCCCTTCGCCAGAAGAGAAACGCTACAATTAATGCTAAGTGGCATGTAGCATCAGTGCTAATCAGTAACTAACGACGAGATGTGAATAACCCAGTCTTTATGAGGATATAACACAGTGTCCTCTGGCAGGTTGATTAGTTTTTATCCCTTACGTCAAGATTCCGTTCCTTCCGCTGGCAGCTATTTGGAGAAGAAATGGTGGCTGGAATTTTTCTCCTCCCACAGACATTTTCTCCACCTTCCTCCACAGCTCAAATTAAAGATGCTGCCTCCCTCGGGCCGATCTCAGCAACAGACAGGGATGTGTCTATGTATGTTTATGGGAACATGAGGGCATTTCAGATACTGGATGATAAGGACAAATGTGAGGAGATTACAACGTAACAGCAAACACATTCAGTTAAAGAGTTTAGGTGATGCGAATACCATTTCACATGCTCAAAATACAAAAACTGCTCTCATACTTCTAAATATTGAGTTATGAGTAGTAAGCATTACACAATCAGGAAAGAACATTTAGTTACTTAAAGAGACAGTTTACCTAAAAATGAAAATTCTGTAATTATTTACTCACCCTCAAGTTTTTCTGAATCTGTATGAGCTTCTTTCTTCTGCTGAACACAAAACAAGATATTTTAAAAAATATGGGTAACCAAACAGTTGATGGACCCCACTGACTTCCATTGGCATGGAAAAAAAGAAATTAAATACTATAGAATGGGGACTGTTTAATTACCAACATTCTTCAAAATATCTTGTTTGTTCAGCAGAAGAAAGAATCTCATACAAATCTGGAACAACTTCAGGGTGAGTAAATGATGACAATTTTTATTTTTGGGTGAACTATCCCTTTAAGTATTCTTAACTACTTTCATGTACCGGCTGTGATAAACAACAACATCACGGTATTATCATGACTGATTGACATGTTCCCATAGCATGTTGTGTTCTTAATATATACTACTTAAATAAATGATAGATAATACAATATCGTTAGATACAACAGTTCAAATGCTTACTCATGTGGCTTCATGAGTAAACTGGACAATTGTACACATTTTTCAGTGGTCAAAAACCAAATGTGGGCCTTTTTACATACAGTCGATACTTTTTTTTTTCGACCTTTGGTTGAGTTGACACGGACTGACCCATCTGAATTTTTGGCAGCCATTACTTCAGTCTTCAGTGTCACATGATCCTTCAGAAATCATTCTGATATGCTGATTTGGTGCTCAATAAATATTTCTACTGAAAACAGTTGTGTTTCTTTATATTTTTGTGAAAATCGCAAAATATTTTTATTTTTTCAGGATTCCCAATAAATACAAAGTTTAAAAGACAAATCCATTGTAACATTATAAATATTATAATTACTGTCACATCTGAAAAATGTTGTGCATCCTTGCTCAATAAACAAATTATATAAGTATGATAAAAGCACAGTTTTTAATTTCTTTTAAAAAATCAACTATATAATCAGCTTGTATATATAATTATTAATTATGAGTTGGATATTTTCGTATGAAAAGTTTTGTAGAGGTACAGCGACGGTATCATATTACAATACCATGATACTTTATATATCATGGTATTACAGTTGGTTAAACCATTACCAAAATGTACATGTTGGGTCATACAAAAACATAACCATAAGCCCCAAACCCTTTTGCTATGATTGTAATAGGGTGAGAGAAAAAAAACATACATTGATGTACAACATTATACATTTCAACATTATATGTCAATATTAAGTTTGAATAATATTGACTCTTTATTAAAACAATGAGAATATAGGTTTGCAATATATTGGGGAAGTATTAAATATTATAAATTGTAATATTTCTTCCAGCTTCTGGTACTTACACCTGACTGTATCCATGTGGGTTTTATCTATAGTAATGTAATTGTTAATAGTCTCTGCAGCATGTTTGAGTTTTTGACTGTTTGTTCCCGTTCGTTTCTCCAGTGGACTCTGTGGTTAGAAAGAGTATTTGACTGAGAAAACAACAATTTAGAGGAAACAATTCAAGTCTGCTGTGGTAAATTAATATTGCAGGGAACATTCTGACAAGCCTAATCACAGATTTAAGAGCGTCAAAGTGGTTTTGATCAATCTACCCAGTAGTTTGCATAAAATAACTTTTTTTTTTTTGCAGTGTGAAAAGAGCTGGATGAAAGGAGCGATACTGAACAAATGCAACAGAGCAGCAGCTTGCCGCAGTTAAAGAAAAAAGATCTAAATATCTAACTAACTATTTAATGCACGCTATGTTCCTGTCAGAACAGTTTAAAAACAGAATGAACAAAGCTTTTATTTTTATTAGGACCGAGGCAAGCTTGTTTTATGGTAGTTGCAAACTCACTTACAGGTTTTTTCCCCCATTTGTTTGCTATAAATTGCACTGAGATAGTGGAGGGGCTGGGAGACACCTATGCTGACAGAAGGATGAAATGAAAGCATGCAGAGAGTCAGACGGGACACAAATCATAGAGTAAAGATCAAGGGGAAAGACCATGGACATTGAATCTTAAACTGATAGTTCACACAAAAATGAAAATTCTGTCATCATGTGTCACCCTCATGTTGTTCCACCCCACTTTCTTCCATGGAAAATATACTGGCCAGTCTTTTGTATTAAAAATACTGAATATAAAAATAAATAACACTATAATATGCAATACTGTTCAGAAGTTTAAGGTCGGGAAGATTTTTAAAATATTTTTAAACAGTCTCTAATACTCCCCAAGGCTGTAGTCATTTGATTAAAAATACAGTAAAAACTGTAATATTGTGAAATATTGTTACAATTTTGAGTAACTGTTTTCTATTTTAATGGTTTCATATTCCTGTGAGGAAAAGCAGAATTTTCAGCAGCCATTACATGATCCTTCAGAAATCATTCTAATTCGCTCATTTGGCACCAAAGACACATTTTTTTATTATTTTCAATGTTGAAAAACTGTTGTGCTGCTTTTTTTGAAACTTGTGATAATTTTTTATTTATTTATTTATTAATTTTTTGCAGGATTCTTTGATAAATAGAATGGGAACCTTACTTACAAGCTACAAAATGCCAAAAAAGATAGATAGATAGATAGATAGATAGATAGATAGATAGATAGATAGATAGATAGATAGATAGATAGATAGATAGATAAAATAACAACAACAACAACAACACACACACACACACACACAAAAAAAAAACATTTAAGTAATAAAAGTAATCCATGACATAATATATTATTCTGAAGAAATATAATATAGATAGCTGTGATGGAGTGTGATGAGCAGACCATAATTTAAGTCGTTATACACCAGAATTCTTCCTCTCTTTGGTATCTCTCATACATTCTCTGTATTTCTGCTAATTCAAACATCCACATCACTCCTGGTCTTGTGACACAACTGTCATTGACAATTCAGATCGCACTGTCATACAACTTGCTCAGTTGTGTCTAAAGCATTATTTTTCTTAGACATTAAAGAAAGAAGGAAGGCTAGGAGATCACATCACACAAAAGGTCTGATGACAAAATTAGTCATCGCAATTGACATTTATCATGTGCAACAGACTTGACATAAACCGTGTGCCATATACTGTAGAGAATGAAGGAAGGAGAGGAAGGGAAAGGGGGATGTTAAGTAACTGCCAACTGTGAATAACTGTTTTGAATCACTCTTCAAGAGTTTGGTGTCATCATTTTTATAGTCTCTAATGGGACTTGTTTTCATATTCTGACTAAATGAAATGTCCCCCTAAACAATCTAAACATTTGCCTAAGAGTTGTTTTTAAATGACAAATGTTTAGGTTGAGCCATAGAAAACAGATTGATTAGCTTCTGTGTAATTCCTTCTGAATATAATTGTGTATGTGTGTGTGTGTGTGTGTGCTAACATACACAAGTTTGTCAGTTTCCATCAATGCTAAAATCTTTCATTCCCAGTGACAGGCCACCATTTTTATTTTTTATTTTTTCTGTATAAAAGCCTGAGAATCTGCCAGCACACACATATAGTGTCTCTCCACAGCTGTTTTATACCTCTCAAAACACAACAGGCTTTTAAATATGCATGCCAAGTTATTATGACAGATTTACATTCCCAAACTGTTCCTAATGCCTGTCTCTTACCAGGAATACACCCATGGGTAACATTTATACATAACATCTCTAAAATGCTCCAGAAATGTCAACATGCCTTGCTTAAACATAATAGGCAGCAGAAGCATCTATCGCGAAAGAGACGCGCAACTTCCCTAGACCTGAATGCTGCCAGTGCTGGACAACTTGGCAATGTTTATATTTAGCAAAGGAAGTCTGTTGTCAGTTGCATAACCTGCATAGACGAGTCTTAAAAGTAAGTAATCTAATTGTTTTCATTAAAACTGGTCATATATAACATATAGACCCATTACACTACCAGTCAATAGTTTTTTTGAATAATTACAAAATAATCATAATCATAACAATAATAATAATAATAATAATAATGTTTTTGAAATAAGTTTCTTATGCTCACCAAGGCTGCATTTATTGGATCAAAAATACAGTTAATACAGTAACATTGTGAAATATTATTTATAATCTGAAATTGTAACCAGAAGTGAATCTGAAAAAAGGTTTTCTATTTGAATATACAGTACATTAAAATGTAATTTATTCCTATGATGGCAAAGCTGAATTTTTTGCATTACTCCAGTCTTCAGTATTCAATTTTGCGATCACAGAAATAAATTACATTTTAAAATATATTCAAATAGAAAACAGTTCTTTAATAATATTACGTAATAGGGAAGTCATGGCCTAATGGTTAGAGAGTTTGACTCTTAACCTTAAGGTTGTGGGTTCGAGTCTCGGGCTGGCAATATCACGACTTAAAGTGCCTTTGAGCAAGGCACCGAACCCCCAACTGCTCCCCGGGCACCACAGCATAAATGGCTGCCCATTGCTCTGGGTGTGTGTTCACTGCTGTGTGTGTGCACTTTGGATGGGTTAAATGCAGAGCACAAATTCTGATTATGGGTCACCATACTTGACTGTATGTCACTTCACTTTCATAATGCTTTTGTTTTGGGTCTACATTTAAGTTAACTTTCATTGTACAAATTTAAGTGAGTATGGGTCACCATACTTGGTTGTATGTCACTTTCGATTTTTTTTGTTTTTTTTTATTACTGTTTTTACTGTATTTTTCATCATATAAATGCATTCTTTGTTGTACATACTGTAAGATACTTCTTTCCAAAAACTGCATTAAAAAAATCTTAATTATTCCACTTTTGAATGGTATAGTGCACATAAAAAGGTAGAGTGGTCTAAATTGAAAGCGGAAAGTAAGACTAATCACCTACAATCTTAGAATAGTGGCTATGTTTATCCAACTGGCCCCTGAATGAGACAAAAGCTGCTTCAGTGCTGAGATAGACCTTAAAAAAGAACAGACAGAGGTAAAGCAAATCAAAGCCAAGAGAACAAAAGAGAACAAAATAATTATGTTTGTTAGGAGAATTATTATTATTATTATTATTTTTTTTATAGAGCCACAGTCTGTGGTGTCCCTGTGCCCTCTCTGACTTGGGTGGAGGCACACTGAATCGTATCCATCCAAACTGGCAGAGTTGCCTGGCATGAGGCAGTTGGGGCACTGCCTTGCTAATTGGCAGAGGGGGGCACTAAAGCTTTGGCCAATGCAGTGATCAAAGACTTCATTCTCCAGTCTGGCAAAGACTTACATGCTGCCTCCATGCAGGAAGCCAAGCCTGACATCTCCAGATGATTCATCTTCTTCCCAACATGCATCTGGCTCTCCTCCACTGCCACAATGCTAGAGGACAATCACGAAATATAATAATAAATGAATTCATGTACATTTACCCATTTAAAGTTTTTTTGTTTGTTTGTTTTTTGATGGCACATTAAAATTGATCAAAAGTAACAGTAAAGATAATAATAAATAAATAAATAAATACATACATTATGTTCCTTTGAAAAATACTGAAAAATGGGACTGAAAAATCCCAGTTTGGGATCAGAACGATTTTTAATGTTTTTTTTTACAGGAGTTTCTTATGCTCATCAAGGGTTGCATTTATTTGACCAAAAATACAGGAAAAAAAATATTATTATTGTATATCACTACGATGTAAAATAACTGGTTTCTATTTTAATATACATTAAAATCTAATTTATTCCTGTTTGACGAAGGCTGAATTTTCAGCATCATTACTTCAGTCTTCAGTGTCACATGATCCTTCAGAAATCATTCTAATATGCTGATTCATTATCAGTGCTGGAAACTGTTTTACTGCTTAATTTTTTTTTTTTTGGAACCTGTGATACTTTTTTTTCAGGATTCTTTGATGAATAAAAAGTTAAAAAAGAAGAGCGTTTATTTAAAATAGAAATCTTTTCTAACAATATACACTAGAATTCCAAAGTTTGGGGTCAGTACATTTTTATTCATTCTTTTTTTTCAGCAAGGATGTGTTAAACCGTTAAGAAGTGATAGCAAAGATTTATATTGTTAGAAAATATTTATATTTTGAATAAATGCTGTTCTTTTTAACTTTTTAGTCATCAAAGAATCCTGAAAAATGTATCGCAGTTTACAAAAATATTTGGCAGCACAACTGTTCTAATAATAAATCAGCATATTAGAATGATTTCTTAAGGATCATGTGACACTTTATAATGTAATGTAATGGCTGATGGAAATTCAGCTTTGCACCACAGAAAAAAATTCTATTTTAAAGAATATTAAAATAGAAACCATTTTTCTTTATATAGTAATAACATTTTTGCAAGATTACAGTTTTTCTTTTTTCTGTATTTTAGATCAAAATAAATGCAGCCTTGATGAGCATAAGAGACCTTAATAAAACAAACAAACAAAAAAAACAAAAACCTTACAAGTCTTACTGATCCCAAACTTTGAACGGTATTGTGTGTCTTGTGTGTGTGGTGTGTGTATACACACATAAACAAAACAAAAAATAAAAACAAAAAAAAACATTACAAGTCTTACTGATCCCAAACAGAATTTTTCAAGGATCATGTGACACTGACTGGAGTAGAGAAGACTGACTGCTGAAAATTCAAATTTGTGATTACAAAAATAAATAGCATTTTAAGATATATTAAAATAGAAAACAATTATTTAAGTTCCATAATATTATTGTTTTTATTGTATTGTTAACCAAATAAATGCAACCTTGGTGAACATAAGAGACTTACCAACCCCCAAGCAAGAGAGAGTTAATGATCAAAAACATGCCATACTTTGCCTTTAAAAAACCACTACCAATACCTATAATGCAGAAAAAAAATGCCATTTTATTTACAAAGAAGGGAAATCCATTTTCAGGCTGAGAGGAAAAAAAAGGTGAATTTTCTATGGTTACCTGAACAACAGAGATGAAAATAGAAGACAATTACAGACCAAAAAAAAAAAAAAAAAAGATTTTTAGACACACCAGTCACATCTATAAATGTCAGCATTTGTTCTTTACACTGAACACAATATTGAGAGAGCTAAAACTTGATCCTTCCAAGGTCATGGATGGTTACTTGATACACATTCAAATTTCTACAAAAAAAAAAAAAAAAAAAAAACTCCACCTCAGAGACATCCTATAAAATATAATGAAGCACTTTTCTATGGCTGCCACTTCTTATCCAGAAACATACTTTGGTGTCACTAAGTGTTACAAGCGTCAATATTAATTGTTATTTTGCATTAGCTTGGATCACATACAGTATACCTTGAGATCTGTGTACAAAACAAAACAATCCACCTTTAAGAACAGTCTGCATCTACAAATCCTACACAGAGGTCCAAAAAATCCGAAAATCTAACAAAACAGAATTAAAAACAAAAACAAAAAAAACGCCAAGAATTAATGGTACAATTAATTAAATATTGTGCAAAGCCATATTATGCTTAGATAAATCTTTTACTCAAATTGCTATGGTGATATTATGTTTTGCTAAAAAATAAAATAAAAATAAATATATACTGTATATTACATTGCAAAAATTGCAAAAATGGTAGAATCTGAAACCATATATTGCTAAACATATGAGACATAAGCTAAAATTCTGTAAAATGCTCTAGATTAGACATTTAAAATAAAATACAAAACCTACAAACCAATAAAAATGTATTGAAATATATTAAAAACATACTTTATACCACTGGTTCCCTAACTGGGGACACAGCAAGGCTGAGGGATAGTGTACAGTCAGCAGATTATTTTGCAAAAGAAACCTCTGCAGGGTGATAAAGACAACAGTCTGTAAATTTTCCCATTTATCATGCGGCCACTTGCCTGATAAGTAATTGAGTGCAAAATATTAATTTGAATTATTTTAATTATCTCAGTAGTACCGCAGTACCCGCTTTAACGCTCCATAATCAGTTGTGGTTGTATCAATAACAGACCACTAGATGGCGCAATAGAAGAATCGGAGTTGTACTGCAGCGAGCCATGTAACGTTAGAAATAGAAATGAATGATGCATGGTTCTGCTCTAAGCATGTAAGTTACAAGTTTATGAAAATACTGCCAGTGCCAGGTACATAAAGCAGAAGTCTGGGGAAGTCGTGGCCTAATGGTTAAAGAGTTGTACTCCTAACCCTAAGGTTGTGGGTTTGAGTCTTGGGCCGGCAATACCACTACTGAGGTGCCCTTAATCAAGGCGCTAAACCCCCAACTGCTCCCCGGGTGCCGCAGCATAAATGGCTGCCCACTGCTCCGGTTGTATGTCCACGGCATGTGTGTGTGTGGACTTTGGATGAGTTAAATGCAGAGCACGAATTCTGAGTGTGGGTCACCATACTTGGCTGTATGTCATGCCACTTTTTTTGATGAATATAAGATTCACAAATACCAAACCAACCTACACAAGACACAAGTGGCACATCGTGACAAAATCAAATAGAACCCAGTGATGTTATATCAGTGATGCGGTGCGACACGACAAATCCATGACAGTAAACTGATGCCCCACTGTATTTCTGACGAAATGGGGGGTTGGGTTATGAATGATTTATGAATGAATGAAACGCCTTTGTTAGTGTTCACTCCGCTCGAATCCCACTCACGGAAAGCGCTTGAGAAACGGTATCTTTCGGTACACTCTCTCATTATGTATTCAACTCGTTTTTTTTTTTTTTGTCTCGAGTAAGACACTGTATGACATTCACATTACATGATTTGACTGATTTTTACTTAGAAAGGGCAACAGCACACTGCATTAAAAGAAATGACATAAGCAGTTTTCATAACTGCTGGCCAAATTCAAAAACAGAACTTGGTGTTTCGGGGGCCCTACGCAGCTTGTGTAATTTGTGTATAGAGAGGATTGGCTCTGATTAAAATAATCAGTGCATAGATATCAGTGTTTACTGTATTTTTAATAAATAAATGCAGCCTTGGTGAGCATAAGAGACTTTCTAAATAAAAAATGAATTAATTAATTAAAAAAAGTTTGGGAACCACTGCTCTATACACAAATGCACATTTGGTTCCTTAAATGCTATTTCAAGTGTAATCAATGTTGCAGCTTTAAAGGGACAGTTAACCCAAAAATGAAAATTCTGTCAATATTTACTCTTGTATCATTCAAAAACTGCATGAATTTCTTCTGTAGAACACAAAAAGAAGATATTTTGATGAATGTTAACCAACCTGTTTTGGTTACCACTGACTTCCACTGTATTGGCAAAAACTAAACTGAGATTTCTCAAAATATTTTTTATGTTCCCTCTAAGCTTTTGGTTTAACCATTTTGGCAGGGGCCACAGAACTAGATAGCTAATCAAGAAAATTGTGTAAATATCCCCCACATGTGACTGACATCATTTCAGTTTTCTGGGTATCTCAGTCTCAAAAGGAAACAGAGGGATTGCAAGAAAATTTGTAATTTGTAATCTGTTTGCATACAAACCTTTCACACTCTCTATAGACAGACAGTGCATTCACTTTCTAGACAAAACGAAAGTGCCAGCCCAAAGTTTTTTCTCTGAGTCATTTGTGTGTGTTGGAGCTTTTATTCAGAGAGCAAGATGAATAATCAAAGCCATTTCCAAACAAAGCCTCCTGCTAGCAGAATTCAAGTGATAAACTTCTTCTCCACTCTGTTCTACAGGGAACAACAGAAAGAGCTACAACAGATGGAGCTCCAGCGGGGTCACTCAGAGGGAAAACACCTCAGAGAGGGAAGTGGGTTGAAGGGGGAGGAGCTAACGCGCAATCAGCGCCAATACCTGACACATGTTGATTGATAATATTTACCTGTCACTCAAAAAACTGTAATTTCTCCTCAAGCTTGATGTTTATGAACAAATACAGCATGAAATTAATCGAAATACCTCCATTTTGTACTCCATTTCGCTGGCTTTTATGTCTCTTTGTTGAGTACAAATGGTTGATTTATTTGATGAATACATTCTGGTTGTGTGTCAGTCAGCGCGAGAAGCGGATTGAGTTCTTTTTCACTGCTTATTGCACTTAACTTGATCAAGTCAATCCCCACTCTTTATTTTCTTCATTCATGCATGTTTCCTTGTCACTCAAAGGTGTATATAACTCTTAAGTAGAAATGTTACGCAGATATATTTGCATATTGCGGAATACACAATATAGCAAAATCTCTAACTATAAACACTGTGGTAACCATGCTGATATATACCGTCATACTGCCCAGCCCTACTGGGAGGTAAATGCTTAACCCAGAATATGAAAGAAATGCGCAAAGTTTGATCTTTTATTATCTTAATGCATAAGCCACGTTAAGTGTAAACATATCCACTTTGATTATGGTGTTGTTGTCTTAGAAGTATAGTGTTTATGACAGATAATTCATGAGGGAAAAAAGATTTTTCCAGGTCGCTGTTTAAGAACATTAAGTGACTAAGTCAAAAATAGTTTTGCGTTTTTCAGCGCAAAAAATACGTTCTGTGTTATTTGTGAATTTCTTTTAGAATATCCTGCACCGGCCCCCATGCACCGCTATTAAATAAATAATAGAATGAATGCGTGTCTGTAACCCACTAAAAAATACACCTGCAACACTTCTGAGAACTAAGAAAAATGTAATAAAATAATATAAATAAAAATAATAAAATATATAGGCCTACACAAAATATTTTTCACTTAAATAACACATTAAATTGACAAAACAAAAACACACATTGGATCTTTCTATGCGCTTTGAAGAACTGCATTTTTTGTCAGACATAAAAATAAATACCAGGCCTACCTAGTGCACAACTAGTTTAGTTTTTAATTTTTAAAAAAATGAACGTGTCAAAGTGCTGTGGGGCATAGTCTGCAGTGCAGCTTGTTCCGCGTCAGAAAACACTGGTTTTAATCACAGGCATATCTGTTGATTTCATGTAAGAATGGTTACATAAGAATCCACACACCACTCATAAAGCAGGAGTTTTGTTTAGTGTGTCCGAGTTGTGCACACTTGCGAAACATCTCATTAGAACAAACCAAATGTACACACAATGTAAAGATATTAATTGTGCAGTAGTGTAGAGCTTAATTGACTATATCAGAATTTTGTGAGATTGCGAGGAACCGAGAGGAGTGACAGCTTTTTAATGATTATAAGGGGAAGCGCTCATTGTATGCTTTTCTAGGCTATATAACCCATTCAGAATTTGAATACATTCACTCATGGATTCACTCTCTGATAACCATTTATCCAATATTGCCTTTTGCCATTGTGTTGCTGTTATTATTTCAGTTAAGTTAAAGCAGAGCAGGTGCTTTCGCAGTGAAATATGTCTTTACTACCGTTACGTGTGTATCAACATGCCCCTGTATATATGATCTGAGTTATCAAATATGTATAGAATATTTTTCTTTAAAGGGGTCATATAACATTGCTAAAAAGAAAATTATTTTGTGTATTTGGTGTAATGCAAAGTGTTTATGCGGTTTAAGGTTCAAAAAACACATTATTTTCCACATACTGTACATTATTATTGCTCCTCTATGCCCCACCTTTCCGAAACACATTGATTTTTACAAAGCTCATCGTTTTGAAAAGCGAGGTGTACACTGATTGGCCAGCTATCCAGTCCATTGTGATTGGGCGAATACCTCAAGCGTGTGACAGAAATGTTACACCCCTTACCATACTGTGATGCTGTGTCATGACGTGATGAGACGAGACAAAACCAATAAAACCCATTTCAAACGTGGCATTTGCTGCATCCAGTGGGGACATAATTATGGATTATAATGACTTATACTGTCTTTATACACGTTGTGTTGCGATTGCACTGTGTAAACATAAAACCATGTCTGCATTTGTAATCAGAGAATAGACAAACAACAAGCGCTACTCTACACTGCTCAAAACTCGCGTTTAAAATTATCAGTGACAAATTCTTTAAATATAAAAATGTACTAACAGGCTGTGAGTCAGAAGTGCCAGACTGTCCTTGCAAAGTTGGAATTGCCCCACTTTATAGAAACATCCTTTGTGCAAGCCTTCCCAGTTTCAGGAAACAGTCCTCCATAAAATGCGCTGCACACATCTGAATATTATGGTTGAACTGTTCTGGAACAGTGTTGTAAATACAACTTAACCAATGATTTCTAATTGTGTCCTCTTTTGGAAGACCAAAAAATGTAGTTTCGCTTTCACAACAAAACACACAGCGTCTCCATGACATGGCGAAGGCAGCAACAATATTACAGCGGGAACGTCTCGGTTACGTAAGGTAACCATCACTCCCAATTCGTCAGTCACCGACGTGACTTCGAGAGTGACCGACTGAAAGGGAATCAAAGTTACGCCTTCTTTCTTTGTGTGAACATTTGAGCGGTGTTATGCAAATCTTCCCACACAGTGATGTAGACGTGGGGACGTGTTTAAATGAGACATTTTAGGAGGGCATGGATGAGTTTTAACTTTTATAAAGAATATCTCTTTGGGTTTGAGACTTTAGTCTTTGCAACTTTAGGGATCTTATCTATGCATGAGCAGCTTGTAACACTCCAAAGAGAAAGGAAAACTTGAAATTTCATCATAAAATCATAAAAGAAAAAAATATTTTAAAACATTTTAAACCATTTAACTGATTAGTATTAATTGGTTAACGGTTAAACGGTCAGTTACCCCTAAACCCCTAAACCAAAGCATTATTTTTTTATATACTGAAAACAATAGTGTAGGGTTTAAATTTTTTACTGAATTGCTAACTTTCACAAACAACAGCAAAAAACAACAACAAATATTTTTTTTTTATTTATAACATATTTTACAGTTTATGTAATAATATTGTGATAGCCTAATATTGCCAAGTTCTTTCAATACTCATTATCTTCAATACAGTAATGCAAGAAGATAAAAAATAAAATAAAATGTAGGGAGTATTGAGTAAATAAAATTGAATGCTTGAATGTTGAATGCTTTGAATCTGATTGACTGACGAATGTTCTGAGGTGTGCATTATTTTCTGGGAAATGCACGGTGAACGCAGTTCCAGGCAGCTCTCTTGACCACATTACAGTTCCATATCACTTTGCATAGTTATACTGTAATAACGGAAATTACAGGACTAACAAAAACAACAACATGATAGATGATTTACCGAAAGTAAGTACAGATGACATATCACTAGTGAGGTAATATGAGGTAGCGCTGTTTCGAGACACTGCTGCAGAACACTGTTGAGGGACGCACAGAGGTAGGCTAATTCACACAAGCTCTCTCTCTCTCTGTCTTTCTCTTTCTCTGTGTGTCTCTGTCTCTCTCGCTCTCTTACTATTAACTTTCGTATCCCTTTAAATATATATTCTGATCGATGTCTTGTGGTGTGGTAACCGTAGTATAAGTGGAATAATTGACTCCGGGCCGTTGAATTATTAGAAAAATAAAGCACATCCGCTTCGCGTCATGGCCGCATTAACACGTCGGGTGCATTATTTTTCTAATAATTCAACAGCCCGTTGTCAATTATTCCTTACGTGATATTGCACACCTTTTTATTGGACAGTAGAGGAGAACTTTTAACTGTTGAACTGAACTTTTAACTGTATTAACTAATTGAAGATAAATAGCTCTCGTTTTTAATGACAAACCTGATACTCTCTAAGTATGTGACTGTTTGTTTTGGGAGAAGCACACACACAGAACTGCAAGTCCACACAGAAGAACCACAGAGATCTTCGGTAATGAAGATGATCCTGTAAGGTACACAAACCAAGAGAGACTGACACACAGAAGCTGTGCAAAGCAGCACTGGAGACCTGAGTATACGAGCATGAGAGAGGAAGCCAAATATATGTTTTAGCTTAGTCAACCGTTCGAGTGGCATGAAAAGCAAAAATGATGAATGTTACTGCTAACTTCGAGCTCTCCCACGTCGAAGATCACCCACGGGGACAGCTGCAAGCACAGTATAATTAAGAATACTGAAGGTGACTTGAAGGAAAAACGCATAGGATTTATGTCTTTGTCTAAGTATTTATAACAAATGTGCAATTTTTGGAAAACCCTGACTTTTTGTTGATAGTTTTTTACTATAAAGACCAGAAACTTTAATGAATATATTCTGTGCTGATTTGGAATTAAATGAGACTCATAATCTCCTTTCATGTGTGGATTTTCAGTGAGTTTGTGAATTATGCCACTGTTAGTGGGACAGGCGGTGCTGAGTGTGCTGTCTCTTGACTCACAGTTTCTCAGTTTCAAATCCCCATATTAACAAACTTAACTTAATAGATTAAGGAAAAAATGTCTCCCACACAGTGCTGGGGACTAACTAAAAGTAGTGACACTACTAACTTAAGTTAAACACATTTGTCAGTAAGCGTGACAGCAACTCAAATGTCTTTCAAATACTGATGCTTTTTCTGGAGAGTTGCAGTGTTGCGTGACCAAACACTACATTGATGTTTTTTTTTTTTGTTTTTTTTTTTGTTCTTTTTATGCCACAGCAATCCAAGTGAACTGGGAGAATAATCAAACACTTCTGAATGGTCTTCTCTTTCATATGCAGTTTGGGAACACCTAATTTATTATGGTGAATCTCTTTGTTTATATGAAAATGAAGCTTGATCTTACAGCATTCAAAGGTATACATACAATAACGTTTACATTAAGTAAATTTTTCTTTGTTTGAATATATGCAGAAACGTACAATATGGGTGTACTAACATTTGTAAAGGCATATAAAAACTATTAGTATTTATTAATCATTTTATTGTATAGTACCAAAAAATTTTTTAACAATTTTTAAAGTTTCTTATGTTCACAAAGGCTGCATTTATTTGATAAAAAACACAGTAAAAACGGGTAAAAAACAAACAAAAAATTATTATCAGTTGAAAACTCTTTTTGCTGCTTTTAAATTGTAATAAGATTTCACAATATATGTATTACTGTTTACTGTATTCTTTTCAAATAAATGCAACCTTTATTTATCAAATACATGCAGCCTAATTATTCCAAACTTTTGGCCGGTAGTGTATATAAATGTGTTAAATACATGTGATTATACTGAACAGATTTTATGTCACTGAATACAAGTTCAACCTACTTATATGAATTAAATGTTCTATTAAACTAAAAGAATTCACAAACATTTGTATTTGTCTAAAATTTAATAAGCTTGCATTTTAGTTG
The DNA here is from genome assembly GCF_018340385.1 of Cyprinus carpio. Taxonomy (NCBI): domain Eukaryota; kingdom Metazoa; phylum Chordata; class Actinopteri; order Cypriniformes; family Cyprinidae; genus Cyprinus; species Cyprinus carpio. The sequence continues at coordinate 1,461,997 of NC_056576.1, read as the reverse complement.
CTGTCAGTGTGTTAATATACGTTTATAAATAAACATATAAAATGTTTGAGTGCTAGAATCACACTTCACAAATGATGATTACCAATGATTGATAATTGTTAAATTAAATGTTTCAAGATTTGATTCTCCAATTAGATTCCCATTAGACCTTTTTTAAGGAGAATATTAAATTAAAACAAAGTAGTGAACTACCTTTTGTTAGTAGCCTGTAGCCACCCCACCCCTTAAAAGAGTTTCTTGCCTGTAGACTGTACTTTAAATTATAATTAACTTGTAGCTTGGTGAGGTGGTTTCAAAGTAGTTTTCTTGCACACTGCTCCTTCTCTTTCTCCGGCTTTAGATTTCTGTCAACACACACACACCACTGCATGCACAAGCCTTCCCATCTCCCCTTTGGCTGCTCCCTTCATTCTCTATTTTTGTAGGTTTAGCCACAGAAGAGGTGCTTGTGTGGTTGTGTGCCGTTACGATGGTATGTCTTCCTTGGCAGGAGAGCATAGCACTGACAAGCTCCACAATAGCCAAAAGAGCTGGGGTGGGGGCCAAAGTGGGAGTCCCATTTTCTGCCTGTTAAAGTGCAGCTCAGTTGGTCACAGCACTGTTTCATTTACTTTAAGAGAGCAGATTAAGGGTCTGTGTTTTTAAATATGTGGTCGGTGAATTATCAAGCATACTAACTAGCTTTGGAGAAATAATCTGACTGGCTGATGGGCTTGGCTTGATCATACACCCCAGTAATCCTTAGCGTACCTCCTCATGCCTCATTTATTTTCATGAAAAACTGCAGGCCACCTTAGCCTAATGCTTCCTGAATATATTCATGCACAGTCAAACGCTGAAATACTGGATTTACACACACGTCCATCCATTTTAAGATGTGTCTTGCTGTACAGAATGGTCGTATTGCAGCATATGTCATGTTGATAGGCCTTTACTGTACTGTAAAAGCTATATGGATGCCTACTGTCATCAAATATAAATTTTAGCATGGGCTGCTGGAATATATTATGTAATACACCATATATAAGTGATCTGTTTCTGTAACTTGTTATAGTGCTAATTCAGCATTACAAGACGGTGTCCATGATAAAATTATACAGTATTCACAACAAATGAGATATGCAATGATCTGACATTTTCTTGTCACAAATTATGCCAGTTTTACTTATAATGTTTTCCAATGTGTGTTTATTAAAGCATTTATATGTTCATTTGTGTGGTGTTATGCTTACAATACATGGCAGTAAAATGGAGCGGTAAGCGTGTCAACATGAAGAAGAGATGCTGTTGAGGTGAGATGACAGACGCTGGAGTGTTGTCAGGTGCGTGTGCCATTTTGACCTTACTTCTCACAGTTTCCCAGCTCAAAATGTGTGTGTGAGTGAGAGACAGACAGTTGAGTGCACTTGTTCCTGCAAATATTTAAACCGAGAGCAAATCCTGAGAAACAGTCATGAGCCAATATAAGTGCTGAGCCAAAATCAAACAACAGATCAAACAAACTATGAATTTTTCAAAATCTCACCTCCATTAAGTACTTCTGGAAGATTTTGTCTATTTCTGTTGGATGCAGGAAATGTTGTGGTCCATGGTCTTTAATGTCAATTTACTCAGCTATGACATCCAAAGTCCTTTTGCAAATGTTCTGAGGAGGATATGGTTAAATCTGTATCTGATGCAGGGCATTCTTTTGAGAGATACATTATTATAGTACAAGAACAGTGTTTCATGTCCATATGAGGTTATTATGAGAAACCCAATATAAAGTGCCATACTCAAAACACTTTCCTTTTCAGCTATAATATTTATACCCTTTAAACCAGCCATTAATGTCCCCAGTACGTAATTTATGTGCCACTATAGCGTCACTAAACAAAATTGCAATAGTAATGACTGTTTCAAAAAAGTTTTTTTAGAATACTAACCTGTATTTCACTGAGAAACAAATAGTCCCACTCCAAACTCACTCCATGCTTAAAAAAAAAAAAAGGGTTTCAAGTTCCACAGTTTAAATAGTGCTACAGAATTAGTTAGAAAATCCATGCAAATCACTATAGGAGAAAAATAAATAAATAAATCACACATTGCTCTTCTCTTAGTAATATCTAATTTGCTGTAGAGATAAATGGAGGTCTAGCACAACTAACACATAATGCTTCAAAATCTGCTGCCAGGCATATATATATATATATATATATATATATATATATGTATATTAATCATGACAACGCTCTGAAGATTTCAGCATGATGATGGATTGACAATGTTAATGTATTTGGTCTTGGTGGAATGATCTGCTCTGCTGCTGATGGGTTATTGCTGTAGTTGTAGATTAATGCTGCTGCTGCAAGCAAGTGCAGGAACTTGCTACTGCCAATGCATATGGCAATATGGTGCCGTGAGTATTTAAGACATGCTACTGCTGCACAAATAGCATATAAAATAACCTGAAGCAGATCTACACAGGTGGAGCTTGGGAAGGTGGAGGGTTTCAGAGAAACTCTGAAAAGCGCTCTGCAGGAATCTCTAGTGAATGCTAGCCAGCCATATAAATGCAAGGCAGTAAGTGCATTGGCTGCATATGCAGCATGAACCAAGCAGCTTGTGCCAAGTCGTTCAACTCTCTGAATATCATCAGTTAAGATAACAACCCATCAAACTGCACCATCTAGAGTTTCATGAATAAACTATGTGTATGTGTGTGTATATATATATATATATAATATATATATATATATATATATGTATATATATATATATATATATATATATATATATATATATATATATGTATATATATATATATATGTATATATATAATATCATATATATATATATGAATATATACACACACACACACACACACATATATACCACACAATATATATATATATATATATATATATATATATATATATATATATATATACGTATATATATATATATATATATATATATATATATATATATATATATATATATATATCAATTTACACATTTCAACTGTATGACAATTCTGTCTTACTGAATTGAGAAATCTATAAATGGTGTGCAAATTATGAATTTAAAATATATCTGAATTAATGACTTAAATGTATGCATTTTTGAAACGGTTTGGGAAATGGCAAACAGCAATGTTGCTTTGGCATTTATTGAACTAATTTACTCACCCTCAAAGCATCGTGGGTGTATGTGACTTTCTTCTTTCAGATGAATCCAATCGGAGTTATATTAAAAATTGTCCTTGCTCTTCCAAGCCTTTCAATGGGGGTAAGCGGGTGTTTGTTGTCAACAGTTCAGAAGACGTGAAATAAAGTGCACGAATCTGTAATAAAACCTCCCTCACACGACTTTGGGGGGTGAATAAAGGCCCCCTGTAGCGAATCCATGCGTTTGTGTAAGATAAATATCCAGATTTCAAACGTAATAAAATTTTTTTTTTTTTTTTCACATCTGCTGACTGTGGGACGTGGAAAACGTGCAGGCTGAAGATGGAAGACGTATGCGTCGGGGGTGCACGACGCCTCGGGGAAATGTAGGAGCAAAGGAAACAAAGTTTACTTACTTTAACAAAGGAAAACCAGTCTCCTCTTGGCTTATATCGCAATCCTCCAACATTTTTCTTTACAAATCCTCATTTTGTGCTTCTAATTAATGACCAGCATTTTGTTTTGTTATATTTTTGTACTCGTCACTAACCACGCAGCGCTGACGTACTAAGTCATCCACCTGCATGTCTTCCGCATCCCAACAGTCAGCAGAAGTGAGAAAAAAGTGCTTATTACATTTGTTATCTGGATATTTATATTTTGAAAATGGATTGATTGGTTTCAGGGGTTTTTATTAACAAAATTTGAAATGTGGATGTTTTTGGTTCAATTTTATTACAGATGCACGCACATCTTATGAACTGTTTACTACAAACACCCGCTTACCCCCATTGAAAGGCTTGGAAGAGCAAGGACAATTTTTAATATAACTCCGATTGTCTGTAAGAAGGAAGTCACATATTGTACATCTAGGATGCTTCGAGGGTGAGTAAAACATGGACAAATTTTCATTTTTGGGTGAACTAACCCTTTAAATTGTATAATCAATCACATAAGTTAAATTGAAGATCATCTAATGAAATTGCTAAAACAGTTGTGTAAGGCTTGTCTGGTAGTTGCTAAGGAGATTTTTTAATAGACTATATATTTTTAAGTTTAATTGGCTACACCTCAGGCGACAAACCCTTAGAGCCCAACGTGTCTGAGTGCACATGCACATCATTTAATGAGATTCAAACCTCCAGCAAATGTCACAAAGCACACATGAACAAACTTCAGTCACTGCCATCAGAATTTTGACATCTGGATAGTCTATCGGTAACAAATGTTCACACAATCACACCTTAAGTCTCAGGTGTGTCACTCAGTGGAAGAGTGAACTGCTATAAGAACCACTGTGATACAAGGACAAAGAAAGAGAAAGAGACAGTGAGAGCATGTTAGTCAGGTTGACACTACAGCTGTTCACTTATTTACCTGAGTAAAGGCCTGTTCACATCAAGGACGATAACTATACAGATAACGGTACAGATATAGTTCTAAAAATCATTATAGCAGCGTCCACACCACAGCTATAACGATAAAGGCACAGAGAAACAATATGACTGGAATCACTTTCAGAACGATTTTTTTTTCTAGCTGATGAACAATAAAACTGCCAATTGACAGCCAATCAGAATCAATCCTAAATAATTAAATGAGACAAACCAGCTTAAACCACCCTAAAAACCACCATGGAAATTAAACGGGACTTTACAGAAAGGATGGAGAATAACAGAGGTTTTGCATTGGCACAATATCTTTTAAGCATAATTTCAGCGTTTGTGTTTCCAAGAACACCTCTGCTACATATTCATAAAGATCACTGTCCTTATTTTAAGGGTGTGAGATCTAAGACGGCTCACCTCCAAAGAGGAAGCCTTTGATTAGAGGCATATCATCACAGGTGATGTTGTGCACCAGCTGCTGTCATCTCAGCTGACACACTGTCAGAGCACAGAAACACACAGCCTCTAATGAACCTCGGGCCTACCTGGTTAAAACACACCTCATACAGCTCTGTTTCAAGGCCACACAATACTATTCTCAACAAACTCAAACCAGAGATGTTAATTCAACACTGATGAATTTACAAAAAAAAACAAAAACAAACAAAAAAACAATGTAAAATAGTTTCATTACACAAAATACTTCATTCTGATTGGTCAATTGTGGCATTCAGTAAAATATTTCAGAATAATGATGGTTTTCTAAGGCAGCGTGATTAGCTGACCTTTCAGCTGGAAAACCTGTTTACTATATAGCTGTTCTCATGTTCTGTCTATCCAAAGACTCTATAAGTAAGCTAAGAAAATAATGTCAACTCAAATCAATATTTCATATACTGTACATCCACATATTTAGTAAGAAGCCACAATCATTATAGCAAAATAAACAGCAGACTTTTTTCGCACATTATAGAATAATTAATAAGCAGGATAATGCACAGTCAGATGGTCATTATTAAATAAAACCCTTTGGATGATACAAGAACCCTCAACTTCAAATTAGATCCAGATCACTTGGGGGTCCTGTACCCCTCCTTTGCATCTTGTTATATTCAGATAAGATACTAATACAAACTGATAACTAGGATGAATTAATGAGTGCTGGGAAAGCCACTTAAATGTTTAGCTAGCTACCATCTAATCCACAGAAAGATTGGTTAAACTAAAAGCTATCATTTAGAGCAGTGTTCCTCAACCAGGGGTCGGGGCCAACTAGGGTGTGTAGTGAACAGGCTGGAGACGCAGAACATGTGTATCAGCTATTGTCTCACACTTGTAGGCCAGAGACTCAGAACTTTGTTGATCTGTTTCTATCTCCTACCCAGAGCCGATCCTAGAATTCTAGGGTTTTACTTAAGAAATAACTGACTATGTTTAGTGAAAAGTTAGCAAGACGGACATTTTTACATATACAAAGCAGAAAGTAGCCTATATGTGTCTGTGTTTCAGTCTGTCTTGAATCGCACACACGGAAAGCACTTGGGGAACAGTATCTCTTCCGCAGCTTCCGCAGAATTTTAACTCGTTTTTTAGTATCGAGCAAGAATGGCAGGAGACTGTATATGACAGTCACGTTACATGATTTGACTGATTTGGATGTTAGATAGAAAGGGCGACAGCACACCACATTAAGGAAAGGAACATTCTTGTTTTCATAAACGCTGGCCAAAATCAAAAACAAAACTAAAATTAAATAATTGTTGAAAGCAAGGGGGAACCCTGGTGATTCAGGGGCCCTACGCAACCTGTGTACTTTGTGCATAGGGAGGATCGGCTCTGCTCTTAGCATGCATGCCAGAGACTCAGAATGGGCTATGTCTATTAGAGTTTGTTAGTGTCTCTCAGGATGGGAGACTGAACTTGTCGATGTGTTAATGTCCCTTCCATTGCAACACTGACACTCAGAGTATCTTTTGGAAGGGTACATTTATCCCTTTTCGATGAGGAGAATCCCTTTTCGATGAGGAGATTTGGCGCTTCTCCATTTCTGTGCTGTGATTGGCTGTTTCCATCAGAGCAGGGGACATGGTGTGGCCCACCATTCTTTCCTCCTGTGGAAATTATTGCCATAGTCCATCACACATTTAGAAAAATGTCACTAATGTTTTGCCGATGCATTATTCACTTACCAAACCACAACCAGAATACCTTTGGCAATGTTACGAATGCATAAAGTGCAAACATGATGCAAAAAGATTGAAATATCATCATTTGTCCATTAACAGCTGATTTTTTGTAAGATGCTGCACTACCCAAAGCCATCACTGAGAAGACTTATTTTTCTGAATAAGATGGGTGTGTTGTAGCTTGCATCAGTTTTAAGGTTTTGAATACATAATTGTGCATGGATTTGAATGGATCTATGTGATCTCTCGACTTCTGTGTGAAAGCAAACATGTCCCGGGATTGATTCCGGGATTGAACCCGGGTCGGGGACCTAGTAACATTGCCAGGTTCAGTCCCGGAACGAGCGCTGTGTGAACAAAAGCCAGATCTAATGCCGTGTCGTAGTGATGATGCACGACTCTTTTAGCGTGTTTTGAAAGCAGATCAACGTTCGCGATGAAACAAATATGTGCAAACTGTAACGAAGCAGAGATCAGTTAGTTCCTCATTAATCCGCGCTGAAGCTGAGATCGTTCACCAGCTTCAGTGAAAGTTAACGTGCCTAGCGTCGTACATTACACGTCACACCCTGATATCACGTGTCTTTACGGGACCTTTACGGGTTGTGTGTGAACGCACGCACATATTCCGGGTATCACTGGCAGTGTGAAAGTGCAAAATCTAGCGACCCGGGTACAAATGCCGGGACACATTACCCCGTGTATTTTCCGGAATCGCAGAGTGAAAGGGGCTTTTGATACTACCACTGCTGCCTCATCTGGAGGTCCAGATATGACGCAACTTAAACATTTTCTGTAATAGGAAAGGACATGTGGGCAAGTATGGTGTCCCATACTCTGAATTTGTGCTCTTACATTTATCCATCCAAGTGCACACACACAACAGTGAGAAGTGAACACACACACACCGTGAACACACACCCAGAGCGGTTGGTAGACATTTTTGCTGCGGCGCCCAGGGAGCAGTTGGAGGTTCGGTGGGTCTCACTTAAGTTTTGGTATTGGAGGTTGAAGAGAGCGCTGTACATTTACTCCCCCCACCTACAATCCCTGCCGGTACCGAGACTCAAACCTGCAACCTTTGGGTTACAAGACTGAGAAGCAAGCTGAAATGACATGGTTGACTCAGCAAATGGATTTTTATTTTGTTTGCTGCGATATATACAACCACCAAATGACTATTTCTGAACAAATGAGCTACAGTCGCGTTTGAATATGCTAATTGACAGTTTTTGAAGCTGGGGTGGAAATTCTGTTAATCTCCTCAGAAATAACAAAATAGGTTCACGTTCTTAATATCCCTACAAACTTTTAACTTAAATACACTATAAATGACTCACTTTTCTGTCTGAGAGAATACTACATTACAGTATCTTAAAGGCTATAAAAACATACACACATGCACCAAACCAAATCTTCAAAGCATAGCTATGCATGCAAAGCAGTTGATTTCAATTGATCACAATGCAGACGATTATAAACATCTTCTAAACATAGAGTTGCACTCACTCAGGCTGTTAGACAATGTTTTGACACCCTTCGTAATGTAAGTGGTTATGTTTTGGAAGTTCAAAGAGGATTTCTCCTTTTCCTCTGGCAACCCCAAATTCTGAAACTCCCTTGCTCTCTCTGATCGTGGGCCACCAACACACCGTCAGATCAGCCAAGAAATTGCAGCAATTCACTCAGAAGGAAAACACGATCAAAAGGAAAATGGACTCAGAAGAAGACCTCAAGCACATATAATCAAACTCACCCACATCTCATCATAAAGCAAAAATAAGCATGGTGAAAAGCTATTATGACACATCTGAAATAATGACATCATGCTAGGTTGTGACTTCCAGAAAAAAACAAAATAATAGAAAAGTTCCCATTTTACTCAAAATGGCATATTATGAATCAAATCCAGGATTCTTGAATTCACAATCCAAGTTTCCAAAGTTCGCTCAAAGCACCCCCACAGAGGTGTAAAACCCTTTTCAGGATGGGGAAAGCTAATTATCTCATGTACTACCACAAGTACTGGCAACTGGCTTTGTTCCCGCACACATTCTCTCATATTAAAATATACAAGATGGACAACAGAAATGCTAATAAAGGAAAATATGTTTTATAATTAATAATTGAGGAATAATTGACACTGTTATGAATTTTGAGGCCGGGCAGTGAAGCATGATGACTTCTGATTACCCTAGACATTGTATATTACATTTCCTCAGCACTCTACTAATAAACTGATTAAGTTTAGTTGGCCCAGCTGTCTCTGATAGCCCATAAACACGCAGCACAATCACAGGGAGATTATTTACTACCAGCCCAGCAGAAATACCTTGGCCCTAAGAGAGGACATTACAGACACCTGCTGCAGAGTAACAAAGATGCGCTGAGATTAACAATCATAAAATAATAAGAAGAAATGCCACAAACTCTCTCATTATGCTCAGCTTGCAGATTCTGCTAATGCCTCCGTGAGGGATACTTAAGGTACTTCTGTAAACAGCAGAGCATGCAGACTTTTTAAAAGGGGGCACTCGTGTGGAAGAGACCAAGGTAACTAATCACACATCCATGCAAATGGAAGTCATGTCTGGACGGAGCACAGTGCAGCTGATGTGCATCAGTGTAAATGGAAATCAGTGTCTAATAATATCAAATCATTTTCTGTGTTATAATTTAATGTTAAATATTACAGTGTGTTCACTTTATTGACGTAAATTATAAATCTGAATCAAAAATGTACTGCAGATAAACTAAATCAAGTTTTATGCAATAATACTTAAAGTTAGACCTAGGATTAAATAAGATATCAGATATATCAACACACTGATGCCACACACATGGCAATTCATAACTATTTTATATTTTGGTGATTTTGTTGGAAAATTCATACGATCTCGTTTGTACATTTTCATACAATCCACTGCACTGAGGTTTAGGTTTAGGGGTAGACTTGTATGCTTATTTTTTTTTCTTTCAAAAATCATTCATTTTCGTATGCATCAAATCATACAAATTTATACAAAATTGTCAATGCAAAATAGTTTTCAGAAACGCTACTTTATCAGATGAAACAAAAATGCCATCAAAACTTTTCTGAAGACAGTCGGTTCCTTTCAGAGATTAATTCTTATAAAAACTTGAATTAGTGAGAAAAGAGTGAAAAAATATAGCCTATATTGATGAGGAAAGTTACTAGAGTAAACTAATTCTAAACTTTAAAATACATTTATTTTTAGTTATTTTAACAAAAACATTTTATGAAACATAAAAAAATATATATATATATACATTTACACACACAGGATGATATCAACCAAAAAAGTAACTGTGAACGCATCCTCTATTGTGTCATGAGTACGCGGCATTAAAAACAATAAACGTAGCTATAACACATACTGTTGCAAGAAGCACGTTCAACTCGGACACGCAGACCTTTTTCGTGGTAATAAACCAACCCAGTCTAGCAAGCAATAAACCGCAACCGTTCGTGTGTCTGTGCTTTAGGGCACATATCGTATACGTAGGGGTGCCGTAAAGGGGGAAGTTAGGATGATTTCAAGGGCCCGACGAGGGAGAGGGGGCCCGGAACGAGATTTTTACCAATTTCTACAGAACCCGACCGTGGTGGAGGCCCAAGTAAATATGCTGTTCAGGAGGCCCAGAAACCAGCGGCACCTCTGCATATACAATAAGCATATTTGGGGGCCCTTGGCTTTTGGGGGCCCAAAGCGGTCGGCTACCTTTACCTAATGGGTAAGATTACCTCTGGACATTTGACATTGTCAAATTCATTAACTTGTTGGCAAGCTTATCAGAAAAGCAAACTGCCTTCGGTTTTCAGACACAGTCTGTGTGTGTTTCCAAATATGCTGCTTTGGTCAGTTGTGCTTCAACCACAACCGAATCCTTTTTAATTAGGTGTTCCTTCAAGTTTGTCACTATATTTTTAGAGATCTTAAAGTGTATGTGATGGCAAGAGAGAGACTCAGATATCAAAGCAGGCACTTTTTTAGCATAGCCACAGGTGATAATGAATGTCTTAGCGAATTAGAGGAGCTGTTCTCACCTTTTAGCTGTTTTCACTGTTTGTCTCCCTCTCTTCTCCCAACCCCCATCACACAAACCCCTCCTGACGCCACATACCTGTGCCAACTTTTAGCCTGTCAACCTGTACATTTCAGATAATTGGTGTCCATTTTATGACATCATTCAATACAGTAATGTTGATGTAATAGTCTTAGTAAGCCTATCCTCACGTCTATCCTGTGACCTTCCAGTTCAGATTTCTCACACACCATTGGCTTGGCTCTCTTTCACCTAAAGCCCTGTTAAGATTAAGTGGTTCTGCCTTTCTGTTGGATGATTTCTAAAACATTAAGATAGATGGAGGTTGAGAATGGAGTTGGGCTGTTTATCAAAGCATGACTTACCTGGCCAGAGTCCAGGGATCTGCACTAAAAACACGAAGAAATTGTGCCAAATGCCACCCAGAGCTACAGTATTGCAGCAAAGCTTTTTTTTTTTTATCTATTATGGGCTGATTTATTGTTGAATATTATGCTAAAGAGCCTTTGTGCTACACTGCTATTCATCAGAAGAGATGCATCACATGCTTTTCACCTCATTCACCCATTTTACCCTCTTTAAAAAATGTACTTTTTTTTTTTTTTTTTGTCTCTTGTAGAAGATTTATCTGTGTATTTCTTTGGAAAATACTCTTGATTGGTAGATTTGCAAAAAAAAAAAAAAAAAATGAGGAATGCCTTATGGATTTGTTTCTTACAAAATGCAGCTTTTTACTTCACAAGACATTAATTGATGGACTGTAGTGAGGATTTTATTTTTATCAGCTGTTTAAACTCTCCTTTTGATGGCACCCACTGCAGAGGTATCCATTCCGTAGGTGAGCAAGTGATGTAATGCTAAATTTTTCCAAATGTGTTCAGAAGAAGAAATAAACTCATCTTGGATGGCCTGAGGGAGAGTAAATTTTCAGTAAATTTTAGTTTTTGGATAATTATTCCGTTAACCTCACACTGAATAAAACATCTACAAATGGCATGCCTGTAATGGATGTATAGTACACACACAAATATTCTGCCATTATTTACTCACCATCAAGTTTTTTTTAAACCATATGATTTTTATTTGTCAGTGGAACACACAAAATAACTAAACAAAAATGTTTACATAAAGTTTTTCCATATGACAAGATTTAATAAATACAGGGGGAAAAATACTCTTTAAGGTACCAATTACAGGTTACCTCTGTTTGCAATTTTTTTCCTTCTAATTACAAAAAGGTCAAATGAATTGCAAAATCCCACTTTCACTATGAGTCACTATGAGCACTCTTGTAAGCAAAATATGCTTTTTATAAGTAAAAAAACAAACAAAAAAACACCTGGGTTCTCTTTTGCAATAATAGACGGATTCCCTGAAATCCCAGTACTTTGTTTTCCCCTTTGTTTTTTGTTACATCTAGTTTTTAACATAAAATGTCTGTGCGTGTGCATTACAGACAGAGAAAGTGAAACAGAAATAGATGAAGACAGAAACAGAGATGAACAGGTAAGATTGTGATTTTGATTATCAGCTGTAAATCTGCAGTTCTTATAAGAGTGAAAAGAAAGAAAAGCACAAGCCAGAGAGAATTTATAAGGAAAAGACATAGGATAAAAGAGAAAGCATGAAGGGTTGGAAGAGATGAAGTAGATAATGGACGAAAGACAAAAAATGAGAGCTGCAGAGGGAGGCGAAGGCTGTATTGGGGTTTTTATATGACTCTCTTGTGTGTCTGGCAGGCCAATAAACATATCATACTTCCATAAAGGTGGAGCACAAAAGATGGACTGAAGCTAAAGGCAGGCTAATCTTTAAATCCTCCAGCAGGCTGTTTAACACTGACTCTCCAAGGTCAGTTTATTAATGAATAGACAGAGTGGAGAAATCATGCTAGAGAGTGTGGGAAGAGCATGAAACTTGACCCCCCCCCCCCCCCCCCACACACACACACACACACACACACACACAAGTGTAATGTTCAGTGTTAAGCTTTAATCAAGATTTTCATGCAGCCTTTCTTCAACCTTGAATTAACAGAGGACACTGAAAGAAAAAAAATGAAGATGAGAGCTCTTTAATGTAAACTATTTTAACCTAATTATTTTATATTTATGCAGGCAGTTTTTTTTGTGTGATTTTTTTATTATTGTTGTACTACTAATAGTTTTACTACTAATTACGTTTGAATTTTTCTGTTTTCTGTTTCCATTTAAAAAATATATATATTTCTAGTTTTTACAATTTTTTTAGTTTTTGTAATGTCTATATATATATTATATATAATATATATTTATATATTATTTTGACATTTTAGTCACGTATTAAATTGAACTAAATGAAAATGAGATCTTGTAAACTAGATGAAAAAAGATATTTATATATTTTACAAACCCGATTCCAAAAAAGTTGGGACACTGTACAAATTGTGAATAAAAACAGAACGCAATGATGTGGAAGGTTTCAAATTTCAATATTTTATTCAGAATACAACATAGATGACATAACAAATTAAACTGAGAAAATTTATCATTTTTAAGGGAAAAATAAGTTGATTTTAAATTTCATGGCATCAACACATCTCAAAAAAGTTGGGACAAGGCCATGTTTACCACTGTGTGGCATCCCCTCTTCTTTTTATAACAGTCTGCAAACGTCTGGGGACTGAGGAGACAAGTTGCTCAAGTTTAGGAATAGGAATGTCGTCCCATTCTTGTCTAATACAGGCTTCTAGTTGCTCAACTGTCTTAGGTCTTCTTTGTCGCATCTTCCGCTTTATGATGGGCCATATGTTTTCTATGGGTGAAAGATCTGGACTGCAGGCTGGCCATTTCAGTACCCGGATCCTTGATGTTGTAATTGATGCAGTATGTGGTCTGACATTGTCATGTTGGAAAATGCAAGGTCTTCCCTGAAAGAGACGACATCTGGATGGGAGCATATGTTGTTCTAGGACTTGGATATACCTTTCAGCATTGATGGTGCCTTTCCAGATGTGTAAGCTGCCCATGCCCACACGCACTCATGCAACTCCATACCATCAGAGATGCAGGCTTCTGAACTGAGTGCTGATAACAACTTGGGTTGTCCTTGTCCTCTTTAGTCCGGATGACATGGCATTGCAGTTTTTCCAAAAAGAACTTAAAATTTTGATTCGTCTGACCACAGAACAGTTTTCCACTCTGCCACAGTTCATTTTAAATGAGCCTTGGCCCAGAGAAAACGTCTGCGCTTCTGGATCATGTTTAGATATGGCTTCTTTTTTGACCTGTAGAGTTTTAGCCGGCAACGGTGAATGGCACGGTGGATTGTTCACCAACAATGTTTTCTGGAAGCCCATGTTGTGATTTCCATTACAGTAGCATTCCTGTATGTGATGCAGTGCCGTCTAAGGGCCCGAAGATCACGGGCATCCAGTATTGTTTTCTGGCCTTGACCCTTAGGCACAGAGATTGTTCCAGATTTTCTGAATCTTTGGATGATATTATGCACTGTAGATAATGATAAATTCAAACTCTTTGCAATTTTTCTCTGAGAAACTCCTTTATGATATTGCTCCACAATTTTTCGCTGCAGCATTGGTGGAATTGGTGATCCTCTGCCCATCTAGACTTCTGAGAGACACTGCTACTCTGAGAGGCTCTTTTTATACCCAATCATGTTGCCAATTGACCTAATAAGTTGCAAATTGGTCCTCCAGCTGTACCTTATATGTACATTTAACTTTTCCGGGCTCTTATTGCTAACTGTCCCAACTTTTTTTGGATTGTGTAGCTCTCATGAAATCCAAAATGAGCCAATATTTGGTATGACATTTCAAAATGTCTCACTTTCAACGTTTGATATGTTATCTATATTCTATTGTGAATAAAATATAAGTTTATGAGATTTGTAAATTATTCCATTCCTTTTTTACTCACAATTTATACAGTGTCCCAACTTTTTTGGAATCGGGTTTGTTTTTTAGTTAGTGTTGCTTTTATTTAACTTATTAACCCTGGCTCATATTCATATTAATATACTGTATTTAATTCATATATTTAATACTTTCACTTGTACTTTCAAAAATTATTTTTCTACACCGCAGGAACATTTGAAATTAACCAATCAGGGCAAAAAAGGTGACTAAAAATGACTTAATAGAGTGAAATGCTTTCCTATTTACATTATAAGAATCTTGTTGATAAAATAAATTATATATATAACATATATCTATATCTGTGTGTGTGTGTGTGTGTGTGTGTGATACTTAAAACACTAATGGAAAACTCCATTAAGGCTCTTGAGCTATAAAGAGAAACTTCTGAGCAAATGAATCCTCTAAAAGTACCTCACATGCTGTAAACCTGGACAGGCCTGTCAGCAGGATTTGTTCTGGGTGAGAGTGGGTGTAGAGAGAGCAGAATTAGTTCTAATGAGCTTTAACGAAGGGGCACACTTTAGGGATGGATTGTACAGGGTGGTATTGTGGGTGGATTTTCAAGAAGGATTTAGTTCTATTCCAGACCAGGTTGGTAGGATGTCGGAGTGCACTTCCTGTCTTCCAAGTTTCATGCACAGCGGTGTAATTTGTCCAGCCTGGGGCTTAAGCAGCAAAGGAGGAAACAGTAGAGATTCCATTAGAATGGCCTTCCTGCTGCAGGAAAATTGCTTAATATTAATCAAACATTGATTAAAGTGTTAAATCCTTGACTCATTATTCACATTTTCCTACTATATCTCTCACTCGCCATGTTCTACGTACTGTTCTATGCACACTCTCTTTTCCACTTTTCTATTCAGTATTCAGGGTGGGAAAAGCTGAAAGAATACACACAGGGGAATAAGAGAAAGATCTGAAGTTCTATATTGCTTGTGCCATTGTTCAGGCCTTGTACTTGGTGGAGTAACAGAAAATAAATCCACAAAGGTCACAATAACACATTCTCACAGCTAACAAAAAAAAAAAGAAGAAGAAGAAGATGGATGGACGGATATAGGTACATAGATAGAGAGAGATACGGGGACACTATGTTGACTTTGACGGATGAAAAGTTTTAGTGGTGAACCAAATTTTTACTGCTGTAGTGAAACCACCCTGTGGGCTTATTCTAAAATAACAATATTTGCAATGGTCAATTTTGTGTGAAAAATATATTGGTGCAGTAAAGAATCGGCTAAAACAGCATTTTGTCATTGGTGTTTTTGAATGCAGCACCAGCCTACACACTTTTTAAAGCTCTAAAAAATAGTAACAAAACAATATAAGGTGAATTTGGTCTCCATAAAATTGACTCTTGATCCCTCACAGCATGAAACTAATAGAGAAAATTAATGCATGGCAGAACAATCTAACCCTAAAGTTATGCCTTAATGCAAGGATCTTAAACTCAAAATCACTGGCCACATGATTAGACTGTAACAACAAATGCAAGTGGCTTAACAGCCATAAATTTGGAGCTATACAGTTATTGATTTATGGACTGAAATTCCAAGTGACTCATTTGTCCTTCATATCTAGCATACTGTTGATATAAATAAGACCTGAGATTGTATTCATTGACTTGCAAAATCAGGCAGAGAGACAAGAAATATCAAGTTGGCTTTGGAACAGTAAGTTATCTAAATATATAAGGACTAAAATACATAAATCAATTCTCACATATGATATTTGTAAATAAAATATTTTACTTCCATAAACTGAGGGCACGTCCAACGTGCTTCCTGTGCAGTCTTTTTTAAATTTCTCTTTGCTGTGTTGCATGCTATATTTACTGTATATTTATTGCAGACTATATTTACTATATATTTATTTGTTATATTAAAACTGTATTAACCCTGTAACATTTAAAAAAAAATTACATTGTTCCAAAAACTTTCTTTCAAACTTTAAAAAAAAAAAAAAAAATGGTTTCCACAAAAAATATTAAGCACAGCACAACTGTTTTCATCATTGTTAACAATATGAATTCTTTCTTAAGCACCAAATCTTCATATTAGAATGATTGATGTTAAAAGGATTATGATACAGTGTAGAAAAGAAAGAAAGAAAGAAAGACAACAGTAGAAAAGTTATATCAATTATATAGTTATTTCACAATATTTCTGTTTTACTGAATTTTTGATTGAATACATCTTTTAAATGTTTTTTTTTTTTCAACCCTATAAACAGAACTACATGACAATATTTAAGACAAAACAAATAAATTGCAAACAGTGAAAATTGATCAACAGACCAAATTTGACCATCAGTACTAGGAGGGCCATGTAAAACAATGTTGCAGGTCAATAGTTTGAAACTTTAATGCACAGGAATTGGAAAAAGGAAACTTTCACTTCCACAAACACCCACATGAAAACTAATGAAGCAGAACGACAAAAACAAGCCCTACTTTCACGAAGGATTCAGCCGTGTCCCTCATTCTATTTCATCTTACCTCTATAGCGTGCCAAGAGCACATGGATACATTTACAGGCACCGTCGTATTTTTAAATTGAATCTCTGACTGTGTTTTCACAGGGAGCTTTCACCGGGATAAAACTCACCACGCAGGTTTTATTCCTCACTTTTATATGGCTTTATCTATCCTGCCTTAATTAGTTTAAGTAAAAAAGCTTTCTGTTGCAAGCTATTATGGAGCAATAAAGAAGCAATTTATGAGTTTATCAATAAGAAACATTTAGATTTCCCTATTGAAGGGGAAAAGCAGAAATGTGAAACAATAGGGAAGAGAACGTAAGAGTCTGACAATAGGCTTCTGCTGAGGTAAGCTGTTCATTCACTTCATTCATCGTAGCTTCTTCAAAATGGGTTCAGAGCTACTAAACGTTCACTTGTCCGTCAGGATATGACTGACATTCAACCTCAGATATTAAAATCACTACATCTGTGAAGACAAGTCAGTGTAGCAGGGGCTGAAGTGAATCTAACCTGCTGCGTGGCTTTGCATTAGAAATCATGTAATAGTGTGGCTGTTTCCCAAACACTCAAAAACAAAAATATAAAAATGCCTCACTTGCATGAGCATTCAGCAAGCCATGGAAAAGTCATTTCCACACTGGGTGCGCAGCCGAGGAGAAACAGGCATGTTAATCTGTTTCAGATCCTTTACAGAACCGCATCTTAGAAAGCAGGAGCGAGAAAGGGAAAACACTACATCTAAGTAATCCGCATTTGAACAAGCTATACATCACACAGATGGGAAAGCGGGGAAGAGGAGAGAGGGAAAAAAAACTGTGGCACGGATGGTGAGCAGAACTAACCGTTAGCTTCCTCTCATCTCTTTGCCATGGGGATACCAAAGTTTTTGCTCTATTTCTGTCGAACAAACTACCCAAGCCAGGAAAAAACAAAGTTTTTGTGCTTATTAAGACTTCATTTGTCTTATTTTATTGGCCCGTTATAATGAGGGGGAAGCGTGTGGGGTGGTTATGTGGTGTCCTGCCCCCAGTGTAGGACACCATCCATCTTTGGACAAAGCAACCAGCTCAGCTGCTCTGAATCTCCACATATGTGTGATTACAATATTTGTGCGATTAATCAAGGCAATGTGACATTCTGTGTTGTAACCCCACGTTGCTGTCGAGAATGTAGTGGTGACCGATTTTTTAAATAATGTTTACGCAGTGGAACAAAGTTCACTATAGATTTTATTGCCTGAACGTGGAGACAGAATTCAGTGTCCTGCATTTCAAATGCCTTATACTATATGTGTGGCAACACTTCTATATTACAAGTGCTAAAATGTCACTGAAGTGCTCGAATTGAAATGGCTCTGAAGCTTTCCTGAATATGGAGAACATGTAAGAGATGTTAAGGAACTAAGGAAAGGTGGTCTAGTTTTATGAAACATAAATTAGTACAGTAGAAAGTACAACTTAACAGATATTCAAGATAACACATTCTTCCTGTTTCTATCAGCTAAAAGCTGATAGAAAAAAAAGCTTCTAAAAGCTTTCCTTTTCAAAATTTGGGAAGTGCCTACGCTATCTCACGACCAATTCGTACGTATTTTACGAGGTGTCTAATTCGTACGAATTTGTACGACCTCACTCGCACGATTTCATACGATTTGCCTAGACCCCCAGTGACGGGTAGGTTTAGGGGCGGGGTTTGGTGTAGGTAATTCGTACAAATTCATACGAATGTGCAACTCGTAAAATACGTACGATTTGGCAAAAATCTTATGAATTTGTACGAGTGTGGTCATACGAATTCGTACGAATTAGCCACCTCGTAAAATATGTACGAATTGCCGTGAGATTGGGCTGGAAGTGCTGATGTTAGATATCTAATGAAAAATATATATGTCTTAACTAGGCTATACGTTTTCTAGTGCTAGGAAATTTGGGAAACATGATACCAGCCAATCAGTTAATTTGATGTTTAATATACAGCTGGACTAGGATGCTTATTAAAGAATTTCCTTTTGAAACAGGAAGTTTGTCACCAACAAATTTGGTAATTTTTTATGAAAGAAAAAGATGTAAACATATATATTACATATACACTACTGTTCAAAAGTCTGAGGTTGTTAACATTTTTAATGTTTTGAAAAAATCTCTTATGCTCACCAAGGCTGCATTTACAGTATATCACTGAAAATACAGTAATAGCTTAAAAAATTGGAATAAAACGTTATTTGAATATATTTTGTGATGACAAAGCTGATTTTTCAGCAGCATTTACTCCAGTTTTGATCCTCCAGAAATCTTTTTTTTCTCATTGTCTATGTTGTTTATAGTAATACTGCTTAATATATTTGTGAAAACTATATGTTTATATATAAGCCTTTATGGTCACTTTTGATCATTTTAAATGCATTCTTGCTGAATAAAAGTATAATTTTTCTTACTGCTCCCAAACTTTTGAACGGTAGTGTAGATCTAGTCTAACATGCCACAAAACATCAGTTTTATTTTCTTTAAAGCAATTTTCACAGGTTTCTATGAATGTACATATCATTAAGAAGCCCCAGACAAGAAGCCCCAGTCTGACAAGGCTGTCTCTTCTATCAAGATCAGCAAGCAGGTAATAACTATATCAAGGCTGCATTACTAGCACACTAATCAAGAGGTGTGTGGACGCATTAGCATGCTAATGGATCAATCACAATGTCTTCTCAAAAAAGCAGAGAGGGAAGAGAGAGGAAGTCTATTACTGGACCTTTGAAATTCACAGAGAGCTAATTGTTACCTCAGAAAATTACAAATAACTCAATCTTTCACTCATCTCTCTTAAAGCTGGGTCTCCTGCTTCCCAAGCTGTGGGTCTATAAATATACAGTGTTCATTAGCAGAAGGACAGAGTAGTGATAAAAGTGTAAGAAGTGTTAAAAATGAAACAGACCAAACACTAATCTGCATTTTAAGATCAAACCAGCATGAAGACTGGAAGAGCATGGTGAAGATTAGGAGTGGAGGTAAGAAGATTAACATCTCGCACAGGTATAAACAATTTCTGTAACCAGGTTATATTTGTTAACATTACTCAACATAAATCAACAATGAAAAATTATTCTAAAGCATTTATTATTCTTAAAGTTTATTTCAACATTTACTACCACATTATTAAAATAAATTGTTTATCTGTTAATTAATGGAATTGAGCTGAGATGTATAACTAACGTTAACAAAGATAAATAAATACTGTAACAAGTGTATTGCTTGATGTTAGTTCATGCTCATAGTACAGAGACAGCAATACACAGACATAAACATATCTCAAATCTCAAACTTCAATACTGTAAAGATGCATTTTTTGTGTGTGTAAAACTTCAACAAAGTGAACATTACTAATAGCATGAAAACCAAATATACAAGCAATCTAATCATATTCATATCACATTAAGAAAGAGAGAATTTGATAGAGAATTTATAGGCTCTTTTGACTTGGTCTAGTAAACAACCACCATGGATTAACCTAGAAACTGCATTAAGTGCTAAAATATAATCAGAGCCAAGTTTTGGGTCAAGGTTTGGCTGGTTTGGCCCAGTTAGCCTCCTGCTGATGGATACAACATCTAGACTGAAAAGCATCTTTCTCTACTGATAGCAATTTAAAAGTTGCTGTGGTCTGATGATTTTTTTTTTTTCAGCAAGCAGCATATCAATATTTAATGTAAAAATATGTAAATATTTCATTATACTACATGAGATGTTTTACCAGTGCCCAAGGGCTCTTAACAGTGTGAAATGGGCTTATATTTTTCCATCTGCTACCTTTGACGTCAACATAATTGAGCTAGTGAAGGGTCTGAGGATGTGCATGTTCTCATGACATCAAAGATGGCAAATTTAAAATGATGTAACTTCTCAGTGTTACAGAACTCTGTGCTCCCCTTAGCAACTGCATAGTGAAGCCCTGACAACCACCCACAACATCCCAGCACCATGTAGGCGAGTCTTGCCCAGGCAAGCACCACTAATATTATCTTTCGAAATATATAAGTAGAAATAAAATCTCATTTTATTGTGTTAAATAAGCAAAGGCAAGCTTAACACACTTCCTAGGATTGGTAAGGCACAAGGTCTCAGTTTGTCCTGCTCCTTGTGAAGAACAAAATGAGATTTTAATAGAGCTCTTTTCTGAGCCATTGTGAGCCTTAAAAAACCATCGGAGGCAAATTCTCTCAGGCCTTACTCAACTGTAGTATTGAATTAGCAACAATGCTCTCCATTTAACGTCACATTAGATCTCTACACACACACACACACACTAGAGCCACTGTCTACATTAGAGAGTGAATAAGCGGGGCTCTGCGCATTCAGCTCACAGGGGAGGTAATGGAGCATGAGGTACGGGGGACAGAGAGAATGAGAGAGCATGAAACACTGCACTTTATGATGTCAGCTAACGGCTCTCTGCTAGAAGAGTACGTGGACCAGAGTCTCAGTTTTTATAATATGTTCTTCATTCGGTTAAACATCATGAGCACAATATGACCCACGTCTCAGGTGAGATATGAACTTGGACAGGGTCATTAGGTAGGCCAGAATACATAACTCTGAGATTCCGATCTACAAACAGTGGGATCAAAATGTTTGAGACTAGTAAAATTTTTTCTATCTGGCTTTTTTTTTTCATTACAAATATATAATATAATATAATATAATATAATATAATATAACAATGTGACACATTGGCTGACTTCCCCCTAATTACCATCATCACCCCGTCAGTTTAAGTTCAAACTCAAACTAACGTTTCCGGTTTGAACAACATGTTTCCTGGAAACGATGTGCAACAGGGTTTGAGATATGTTTTTACATGTTTGGTGGGTGTGTCAAAAGTGTCTGCCCAATCAGCAGCAACATATATATAAACCACCTGGTATTAAAGAGACAGCTCCCACAATGTAATTAACATCAAAATAAATTCACAAGAGCAAGTATATTGATTATTAACATTAAAAGCTAAATAAATGAAATAATAAGAGCACATGTATATATTTGGAAACTTCTTTAATCTGTCTAAATATCATTTAGTTCTTGCAATGTCTTCTGGTCCATATCCTTTCCTTAGGAAGGTGTGCTAGAAACTGATTAATAATGCAACAAAAAATACTATACATATTTATATATTTTGCTATTGGCTATAGTGACACTTTCATAAACTTTTCTATACTCCTCTGATTATATAATGGTAAATATTACAATAACATAGCACAACAACAGTGATCAGCAATAATGATAACCCTAATACAATAAAAATAAAAATGTCATCTAGATCATAACACAGTCTCCGAGGTAAGAAGTGGATTATCCTTTACCTGAAATGCGAGGCAAATGTTGGATCACAATAATTAGGAACCACGGTTTCCACAAATCCCTTCACTCGATTGGGGTGTTCTCTTTTATTCTGGATGGCATTTTGCAGTATTAAACATATTTATATCTATTTCATCAGGCTCCGAAAATTCTTCAAAGCCAATGCGTAACATTGAGAACACCTAAGAATGGCCTTCTCAGCTGCCATAGTTGCAACTCTTGCGTCATCAGAACAGGGTGTTCAACGCACCACTGTTTCCGTTTAAAAACAAACGTTTTGCACTGTTTTGTTGGGGCTGAACACAGTCCAGGTCTGGCGGCATGTGATGAGGCACAACTGAAGTGAATGGAGCCTCATCAACGCAGCTGTTAAATGCTGCCCCAGTCCGGAGTCCTCGTGGGTCCAGGAGGGTAGCTGGAGAGATTCCTGCGCCGCCAGAGACGCGAGCTACCGCACCTGCTGTTCGGAATGGAACCGCACCCGTGATGCAGTCGACGGGCGTGCATAGGCCTTAATCCCCTGAAGTGCCGCGGGGCCAGGGAAGATAAGTCGATGTGACGAAGCCGCTGCCCCTCGCGCCCCAGAACAGAGAGGGGAGCACGTGCGGCCGGCCGGACTCCGCCCTCTACCTGAACCCCTCCTTTCTGAACATTGATTTACACAGAGACTTCTCTATGGAGAGGATGTGAGCTGGGCTGGAGTTGCATGTGCCCTTCTGAGGAGAGCTGGAAATATGGGTTTAGACCATCTCTCTTCCTTATGGATGTTAATAAACTGGACCTGTCTGGATTGAGCTCTTTTTTTATAGATCAACTCTAAGATCATGGACTCTTTTTAAGTTTTCACGGAGTGCAAATGGGACTCAGAGATTATGTCTGAAAAAAGAATAATTACTTTTTAATTTTGAATTAGATTTGGATATTTTTAAATCAGATATAATCAGAAAAGCCATGATGACAGCAAATATTACAAAAATTGGACATAAGACCCATCAGACTGTCACAGAATATGTCGACAGCAGCTGGGTTATTAGGTTATTTTAGCTGTTATTTTAGCTGCCGCTGCTGAACATCACACAGATCTGATACACATCATATTTTCTGACCCACTTCAGGTCTTAAAGTCTCTACTAATGAGCTGACGAGTTGAATTGGGTTTGTTAGGGAGACAGTGCTGGGCTGCTCCAGGACAGTTTTAAAAACCACTGTATTTCAGAGACATGTTCTTAAATGTCACTCTTATATAACAAATACTTGCATGAATGCACAGCTTTAATTACCTTTTTAGTTAACTTCATGACATAACTGACAACATAACTATGACATTGCATGCTCGTATCTTTTGCGCTTTAACTTCATAAAAGATAAGTCTTTTCCGTTTGATGTGGTCGTAAAGTCTATTCTGCGTCTAAATAAACACAATTCAAGAAAGAGAGACAGAAGCAGCAGTTGTGAGTGGGGTGGCCAACCCTAGATCTGCCCCTGCATTAATAGCGTAAAATATTTTTTACGCATTAAACTGAAAAAATGAATCACCTACATTAATATGCTAATTTTGACAGAAGAAAAAAAAAGCTATTTATATACTGTGTGTTAAAACATGGCACCTTAAGAGTCAAAATGGCAGGAGATGTTTGGACTAAGTGCTTCCCCTAAAGGTAGCTGGTGGTCTTTGTACTGATACGATACCAATATTAGGGAGTAAAAAAAGGGCGATATCGATATATCGGCCGTTATTCTTTGTGTATATTATAGTACAGTACCTGTCAAAAGTTTGGACACTTTCCTATTCGTGTGTCTGAACTTTTGACTGGTACTACATATAGAATACAGTATATACATTAACAGAATATATATTACTAGAGAAGTGTGAAGTGTGACATAATACACCTTTGTAAATAAATACAATTTAAATTCACTTCTAGCGCACTTTAACGCCCTTTGAATGTAACGTGTATGTTCCCTTCAAACTGGAATCATGGTGGAATATCATGTGAAGTCCACTTCGCAGGGCACTTATGGTCAAATAAGACAACTCTTGAATGCTGCTGCCTGAACAAGAGACCTTCATACATAGTGAAAGTGTTGGCTGGTGCCACTGTCTCATGAATGCGGCGGCGGATCTCCACCATATTCGAGGGATCCCTTCAGCTCAAGGAGCCCTCTCGAACGGCACCCTCCATGCGTTGGTAACCAACCAGGATCGGCAGATTGGTCGGCACCCGACCGTGAATTTAACTACCCGTAACTCCCGGACCCCTGGGGATATCGATGCAGGGGTGGTCTCATTGGAAATGACATATACTCGACACGTACACTCAATTCGACATTTGAGAGGGTTCCTCGAGCTGAAGGGATCCCCCTAATTTGGTGCGGGTTCACCATGCCATTAGGGAGATATGGCCGTTCAAAGTTTCAATGGTATTCCATACACTTAAGCTTTAAAGCATTTCATCTAGGTCACCAGTAGCAAACAATGGTGCGTGCTCTGCTGGACAAACTACGTAATTACACCATTTACAAGCATTTTATCTGCATTTTTTATTCTGTAAAAAAAAAATGTTTTATAGTGTTTTATCTGTGTTTTTTTTTCTGTTACCGATTTATCTGTGACAGGCTGATATCGGCCAATAAAATCAGCAAAACAATATATTGGTCGGGCTCTAGTACAAACCACCCATTGACAAAAGGTCTGGAGACCTTCAGTGGAGAATTGTAAATTGGATTATAGGTACAAACAGATACAGAGCACACCATGATCCAGAGGTTGGTAGGGGTTGTCCTTTTTGTGAAGATCAGGAAACCATTTTTAATTTGTTTTTTAAAGTGTGAAAGGCCTTGGCTGCTATTTTATAAATTGAAAGAGTGGTGTAAGCCTCTGGGGGAAGTTTTTACACCATTTTTTTTCTTTCATTTATGGACAAAAAATATAGTAGAAGTAGGGAAGCTCATGTTTTAGTTTTTAATTTGGGCAAGCAAAACTGGCTGTATGGCTGTCACTGAAAAATAGTTTGAATGGTGAGGGATCAACTCAGCGGTTCACAATTCCAGTTCTCGCGCCCCCCTGCTCTGCACTTTTTGTATGTCTCTCTTATGGCTTCAGACATTTGTTCTATTCGAACGTAAGTGCCCTGCGAATAGGACATCACAGGATATTCCGCCATGATTTCAGTTCGAAGCGAACGTATATGTTCCATTCAAAGTGTATTGAAGTGTGTGAGACGTGAATTTAAATTATATTTATTTACAGAGGTATATGATGTCACACTTGTCCATGTGTGAAGATGTTGCGCAGCACAAACTCGTGAATGAATGTTCTGAAGTAAGGTAAACTTCAACAGATTTCCCCTGCTCAGGGAGTAGGGAACAATGAACACTGTGTAGGGACCATGTCAATGGGAAAACAGTTCATGCACGGAGTTCACTTCTAACGAGCTAGTTATCTGAATCAGGTGTGTTAACAAAGAGAGACGTGCGAAATATGCAGAGCTGGGGGGCTCGAGGACTGGAATTGAGAACTGCTGGATCAACTAGTGTTGTGTTTTTTTTTTATGTTCTATTTTAAAGGGTTTATTAAAATCTTGTATAAAAATCTAGTTTACTTACTACAAATTGATTAATGACATGGAAATGTTTAAATATAAATGGGGAGTAAATCAATGTATTTGCGATGTGGCTTATGTTGGCTGTTTGCAAATCTATATTTACAGTAAGTGTATGTATGTTTGGAATTTTTTTCCTGCACTCTGTTTTTTTTTGTTTTTGTTTTCTTTTGTTTTCTTTTCTCTTGAAACATCAATGTTTAGTGATTTTTTTGTAAATAAATAGACCTTTAAAAGTCGAGTATCTCTCTATCGTTTGATCAATCGATAATTATTCAAATTCATTGGGCAGCCATTTTTGCGGTAGCGCCCGGGGAGCTGTTAGTGGTTCGGTGCCTTGCTCAAGGGTCAAACCTCAGTCGTAGTATTGAAGGTGTAAGAGAGCACGGCTCATTCACTCCCCCCACCGACAATTCCTGCTGGACCTGAGATTTGAACCTGCAACCTTTTGGTTACAAGTCCGACTCTCTAACCATCTAATGGTTCAATGTAGTCAGAGACATGTGCACCACCTGATAGTATCCTGAACAGACAGAATCAGAATCAGAATTAGGTTTATTCGCCAGGTGTGTGCAAACACACAAGGAATTTGTTATGTTTTTTTTTGAAGGTGCTCCTGGTACATACATACATACATGCATACATAGAGGGGTCTTTGATGATGTTACCTGCCCGTTTCTTTGCTCTGGAGTTGTACAAGTCCTGAAGACTGGGCAGATGCACACCAATGATCCTTTCTGCTGTCCTAACAGTCCGTTGCAGTCTTCTTAAATCTGATTTGCTGGCTGACCCAAACCAGACAGTTATAGAAGAGCACAGAACCGACTCAAAAATAGTCGAGTAAAACTGTCATCTGTGCCTGTGGCAGGTTGAACTTTTTCAGCTGACGAAGTAAGTACAACCTCTGCTGGGCCTTTTTTACAATGGAGTCAATGTGAATGTCCCACTTCAGGTCCTGAGAGATGGTTGTGTCCAGGAACCTGAATGACTCCACTGCAGCCACAGTGCTGTTCATGATGGTCACTGGGGGGAGAACAGTGGGGTTCTCCTGAAGTCCCACGATCATCTCCACTATTTTGAGTGTTCGGCTTCAGGTTTTTTTGTTACGTTGTGGTACAGCCAGCTGCTCAACCTCTTGTCTGTAAGCAGACTCGTCTCCATCCTGAATGAGGCCGATGACTGTGGTGTTGTCTGCAAACTTCAGGAGCTTGACAGAGGGGTCTTTAGAGGTGCAGTCATTTGTCTACAAATTATGAAAAAAGGTCCATGTTCCTCCAAACACATTTTATGGTTCAATAAACAATTCTTGAGGAAGCAAGCAAAAGAGGTGCAGTCATTTGTCTACAACATTTTAATAAATTTTTACATTGGAATGTCAAGGGTGCTTGAAATTGCAGCACTGCAAATGATCAAGCTCATGTTCTGAGAAACAATACTGTTCAAAGCGCACACACACACAAATACATACTGTAAATGAATGGTTATTAACTGCTGAGGTTGCAACTTAAAAATGGGTCATGGGTCTGTTCTATCAGGGTCACATATAGTAGGGAAAAACAATGCAAAATGTTATGATTTTTAGGACATTTTAGTTTACTGTAGTATGATAATGAATTCTGGTACTCTATCGGGTCACTACTTGATGTTCAATATAAAACTGGGCTCCTGAACCACGATCAGTTGAGAACCTTAAATAAACTGCATTTATTTTATAGAGAAAAAGTGATGGTCTCACTGTGTGAAGCATCACTTATAGGCAAAGGTTCTAATGTGGTCATCATCATTTTATTGGAATCAAGTTTGTTTATTTTTGAAAAAGTTTATTACACACACACACACACACACACACACACACACACACACACACAGACACACACACACACACACACACACACACACACACACACACACACACACACACACACACACACACACACATTTGTGATGACTTACAGCGATAAAGCAAAACACTTACACTCTTACAACTTAAAGCACTGCAGTGACAGCACACAGTAATGAATGCAAAAATGAAAACGAAATGTCATCGAAAGACACAGGCCACTTCCCATTGGCTTTTGCCAAACACAGTCATTTTTCTTGTTAATGTAGCATGTCGAATTTGTAATGCGACAGCGTGAAAATGAAAGGTTGCATGTCTCACTTGGTTTGCAATATGTATTTGATACCAGCAGTAAATCAATGCCCTGTGCAGAAACACATGTTAATGGAAGCCACTAAATTGGAATAGAATTTGTTTAGGGAGTGGGAACAAATAAATAAATAAAAAACGTAAGTGGCTGAGAGAGCAAGAAACACTAAGCCATATGTTTTATGTCACTGGAAAATGAGACAATTTAAAAGGAAAAAGAGATGTGTGAGGGGAAGCTAATTTTCCATTTTGAATCACTTAAAAATGTCTTTAAAAGAACAGGATGGTCCAAGCCAAAGTTCTCATGCTTTCTGAGCCACACACACACACACACACACACACTGTTGAGTAACGGCATTACGTAATTTAATTACAAAATAAATGTAACTGTAGTCTGTTACAGTCATTGGGACAAAATGTGTAATTACAGAAAATGTTAATGGTTAAAGTCTGATTTTGTTGTGGCTGTGCTTTAAAATTAAATTATTATCTTAATTCAAGTGATGAAGGATTTTGAAATGTTGTGAGTGTTGTATACTACAGTACTGTAAGGTTAACCCTGTCTGGTTTTAATGTTCGAAAATGATTTAACAGAAATCTTAAATTTAATATTTTTTTAGAAATTGAGAAAAGTAATTAAATGTACCGTAATTAGTTACATTACTTTAAAAAAAATAATTTAAATAGTTACACTACTTATTATATTTTTAACAGGGCAACTTGTAATTTGTAACCTATTGCATTTCCAAAGTAACTTTCCCAACACTGTATCCAAAGTATTTACCCCAATATTTACAAAAAAATTTTTAACAAATTTGAGCAGTTTTTCTAAAAGACTCTGTTATTAAAATATTAAATATAATTAATTTATTGTTATAATTTAATTAATTTAATTTTCTAATTTTCACATTTCATTTATATAATTTTTCTTTTACATTATATTTTATGTATGTTCTATACTAAGGAATGTCAGTGAACTATATTTTTTGTACTTAAAATAATGTAATATTCTGTGAAAGCACCCTTGACTTATGACTAACTGGCATCTATTTGGTAAAACAAAGATAATACAGCCCCTTTGCTTTTCTCTGTGCTTCTGAAACAGCAGCATAATGACAGTTCCATCTTTTCTGAGTGGGGAAAAATGGGTCCATATTTCAAAAAATGACTTTGAAGTCCAAGTGGAAGATAGTGGGGTTCATTATAGAGTATTTTTGTGCCATCTTTTGTTGAAACAGTCCAAATAAAATGTGTACAGTGTTGTACATCTCATCAAAATTTGCTGCACACAAACTTTACCTTTTGTCGATGCTATTACCGAGGCTAATGGTATGTCTGGTGTGCCCCGTCCAAAACTTTAGTCATTGGTGTACATCAAAGCTGCTGTCGTCACGCTGAAATATAAAAGACATCGGAATCATAGACTATACAAACATAAATATATGACGAAATGCACTAAATCCTGACCACATTATCTGCAATTTTAGCTGCTATTCAGCTACAGACATATGTGGCGAATGGTTTCTGTTTCTTTCCCTCACTCCCCCCAAACATTTGTTCTGGTAGTGTGTTAGTTTGATGTGAAGCTATGAAATTCCATGAAAAGGTTGGATTGCTTTACGGCAGCAACAAACACACGTGTACAGCTGTCCACTATAACTGCAACAGTGTTGTATTTACGACGGTAAATTCCACCCACTTAACTGTAGGGGGCTCCAATTCCAAAAATACACAGAAATACATACAGCTGCTTTAACACTAACCTGGAGTTAAATTTTGCTACTTGGTATTTTGGAGGTGGAAAATTCTAAAATCTGGTGCAGTTTCTCTCTTGAAAAATGATATGACAAAAATAGTTAGCTGGTTCACAAGTCGCTAGCTAACAACAGAAAAGTTAATGGGTATCTGGAGATACACTGAAACTAAAGGGAAACAAAAGAAACAAAAAATCAACGTCAGAAGGCAAGAACTTTAATGACAAAGCATGTACACAATGAGGGTATTACTGAACAAATACCAACAAAAGGGCATTAAAGGATGTTGGTACTTCTCTAAAATGAGAAACGTAGAACGTTGCAGGTGTGTTACGTTATTCTTTCTGCTCTTAGATCTGTTTGTTTGTACAAAATCATGACGTCTTCAGGTGCTAAAACGTATTTATATGAAAATATAGATTTGTATACATGGACATGAAGCAGTTTATCAGACGAATATGTTTATGTGAAAATATGGAATCATATAGCAGGATACGACATGGTTTATGAGAAAATGCACAGAATGGGCATTTAGGAATAGATCATCTAAAAAACACATCAGAATACACTAAGCGAATGACTATAGTATAAAGATGAGTTCGTATTCTCCATCTTGAGTCATCAGACATTGTGACACTGCATCTAAGGCCTCGTGTGGATGGTGAACGAAGAGCATTATTGTTACAATCCAGTATATTATTTTGGTTGAAGAGGTGTCAGCGATGGCCTTGGCTCACCATCTCTCTCACACATTCTACATTATGGTTTCTCCATAATTTACAGTCGCAACCGGCAATAAACTGGATAGTGCTTAAACCACGAAACTTAAAACTGAGAAGAAGAAAAAAACTGTTGTTCTGCTGTACCGAGAGTCAAGGCCAGAACTAAATGAAACTTCATACAGTAAAAGTCAAGCCAATCTTTAAGGAAACCTGGAAAGGAAAACTGATGTTGTCCCAATGACTGTCAAAATCTTTAACCATTTCAGTTTCAGTGTATCTTTCAGTGTAAGCATTTCAGTCAAATTAATGGATTCATATATCACATATGACAAATCAGCAATTTCATTAGGGGAGAGCAGGTTTAAATGTAACAATACATTCACAATAATAATAATGATAAGAATAATAATGGATAGTTTTATTAATAGACACATACAAAAGTTAAAAGGTAAAATATTAAAGTTACATATTAAAGTTAAAAGTCTGTTCTCGCATTTCATATAACTGATGACGAAATAGCTGACAAAACATATTAACATCCGTTAAAAATTTAATAGAAAAATTAATTAATAGTTTTTTTAAAGAAATTAAATATTAATCATAAATATTTTTAATAAATTAAACAGTATTTTTTTAACCTCAAATTAACTGAGATACTACATGGAAAATTTGTACTTTAAAAATATATATCTTTTAGAAAGGCAAAAATGTAATTGGAAAATTTAAATTAAAAAAAAACATATTCCCTTATACATCTATATACTATAAATAAATCTGTTCTCCACTACTTCTAATGTAGCTTTAAATAAATCAAACACCTACAGAAATAATATATCAAAGGAAAAGACTGAACTTTGTCTAAATGGGGAATCTGATGTCCTGACAGAACCCATGACATGTCATATTAAAGCCTATCATTTTTATTCCTCCAGAGGGAAATCAGACTTGAACATAGAATATGAAACAATCAAAATGGCCTCAAGACTCTTCTGTGTTGATTGTGACAATGTAGGCAACAGCCTTCTTGCAGTGTCCACAAGAAATGTTTAATCATTTTATTTACATCCTATCTCATATTACACATACAAATAAATATTGCATTCTTACGATCTACATTTCAATTCTACCACTGTTCATCTGTGAGCATATTTTCACCTGAGCTTTCAAAGAGAAGGTGTCCACATCTGTCCTTCCCTACAACTCTTCAGTAATATAAACAACAAGGATTCAAAGAACCGGTTCAACGCTGGGGTTAGTGAGGCAGAAATATAAAGTTGCTTTAAAACCTATAGGACATGTAAAAACTATGGGCAGGTGCTCCAGCCATGTAAAAAGGGGGTAAACGATGTACATTTCGCCTCAATAAAAAGAGAAACATTCATACATTTATCGTACTGGAGAGTAACAGACCATATCTACTCTTGTATATTTTTCTATCACAGCAATCATATGGTTTTATAACAAACACAACTCATTTTTGTGGGCTTGTATTTCTACAAGGTCCGTCCCGTGTTTCTTCATCGCATCTTCAAACTGTCAAGTTGTATGTCTGGATTAGTTGCTGTATGAACAGTCAGATTGGCCAGTCTCAGATTAGCTGAGGGCCGCTATATGCACTTTCTGTATTATTTTTATTGTGCAAATGAACAACCCCCCAAAGGGACTCAAAAGAAGTCCTCAGTCTTTTTTTTTCACATTCACTTGATCAAATGAACAGTGCATGAGTCTTTGTATTCTCATGTTGCTTTTCATCACTGATGTTTTTCTCCCAGAGGAGAGATGGAGAGGGAGGACTATTGTGTTTTGGTGTTTTTCGACTCCTTGAACTATGTGTGTGCAGATACAGCTGGTACAGATTCCAGCCAGGGGAAATCCCACATGTCCTTGCACCCCAGCTCTCTTGGAATTCACACAGGAGGGACAAAGTACAAAATGATTGGTTAAAAAATAACACCTTGATCTGCAGGTTTTGGTCTAGTTACAAACTAATCTGGAAAAAAACTGGGATTATCTCAAAAAATAAAATATGTTGTATCTGTCTATAATTCTGACTTGTTTGATTTGAATCGAAATTTATGTAAAACACTGAGATACATTAGCGATAACAACTCCTGTTTATTGATTTCCATGGACTGTGATTTTCTGTACAGCTGTCAAGTTTGTTTCCTTTTCTTTCTTTTTCTCACTGGTCTTGTTTGGGCTTGTTTATTCGGGGTGTTGGTAACTGGCATTCTGTCCCTGTGCTAGCCAATTGGCAGCTGCTCACCCTGCGCCACCTGGACCGCTCGGCGGAGACAGTCTGAACGTGCCAGTCTCTCTTCACCTGTTTGCCCTTTTTGTGAATTTCCTACTTAACTCAAAACTCCCAAATGACTGTATTCCTCTCTAATCCCTACTTGCATCCACTTTCGATTCTTTTAACAGTTCCTCCCTCCTTCTCTCCCTGCATTCCCCCAACAGTGCAAAGGCATTTCTGGTGAGTTTTTTTGTGTCCGCCCTCTTGCTTTCCCTTCCTTTTGTTCTCTTCCCAGCTCCTACAGATTGTCTTGCAGTCTCTCCATGTAACTTCTGAGCTCAGCCGACTGTCCCATGTCCATGTCTTGACAGACCCACTTGATGTCATCTTCATTCCCGATAAGGATGGAGTTGGTGTATGGCCCACCTTCGTCTGGTAGTACAGTGGCGAAGGAAGTAAACTTGACCCTTTTGCGCTTGGCAGCGCTGGGAGAGTTGTTAAGGGGTTCGACTTTTCCACTGGGGTCATTTCCCAAACAGGACCGTGGATTGGAGTGCACATTGGGGATGCCACGTCCGTGTGATGACCCGCTTTTCTGAACACCGCTCCCGTTGAGGAGGAACTTGCTCTCCTCACACCCCTCATTGCGATCTATCGCAGTCGTGCACTCATCGTTGTGTGCCAGTGGCCCGTGGTCGCCGTGATGATCCATCAGGTCCGCTTCATTACCGAGCCACACCCAGTCGTGGGCATGGTTCATGTTGCCCTGCTCCAGAACAGGAAGCTGTTTGTGGCGGTAGCGGAAGGCAAAACTGACACAGTTGATGAGGAAGACGAGGATAGCAAGGCAAAAGACTCCAAGCAGGGCATACATGCCAATTTCCAGGTCTGACAGACCTCTTGGAGCCTGAGTCAAGTTGCTCTCTGCTCCGCCAGGTAGGTCCACCTGCACTGGGAAACTGGTATAGTCCACAGGGTTGTTGTTTTGTCCCCCACCCTGTTTGTTTCCCCCGGAACGACTAGTTAGCAGAGTCTTTGCAGTTGTGCTGACTTTCTTTAGGACTGACTCTTCTCGTTCTGCTGCGTTGTTTGTGTATTTCCAGCTATCCCCTCCACTTGTTTTATCTGGCTCTAGAACCTTATGCCTCTGTTCATTTGTGCTGTTGTCTAGACTATTCTCATCATGAGTTCCACTCCTCTGCTCCAGGTCGTTCTGTCCGAACTTCACTTGTACATTTCCTATCCCCATGGCCAAAATGCTCTTCCTCTTGGATTTCTGGCAGGTTTCTGAGATCATCATCTCCACACGCAGTAGTGCTCCCTGGCCCTCGCCTTCCGCCACTATAATGGGCCAGCGCTGGGAATGTTCCTGATAGGAGGAGACCACATTGTCATCCAGTGAGGTGATGGTTAGAGTAAAATCTTTAGGGTCATAGATATCAAGAGGGGTCACAGAGCCATCACTGTACTGAATCCATGCACTGATAATGGCTTCCTGTAATATAAGAACAGATGCATTATTTAAAGGACAAGTTCACCCGTAGTGATAAGTCATCGTTTACTCACTTCAGTGTTGTTTTAAATTCTTATGACTTTTTGTTGAACAAAAAAAGGAGAAACTGATGGAGAATTGTACTGCTCGCTCTTTATTGAATGAATCATTCTTTTGAGTCACATGTTTTCACTGATTTGGTTGATCCATTTCACAAAACCACTTTGAATGAACGATTCAGTCACAGGATTACAGGAGGTGAGGAGAAGAAAATCAGTGACTTCAGCAAATCTGTATGTAGTGCATGAGTCATATGAACCCCTTTTATGATGAGTTGTGCATCCTTTTTGAAGCCTCAGTATCCATTCATTGTAATTACATAGAAAAGCCTGAGTTCCCTCCTGTTAACTTCTGCACAGTCAGTCAGTGAGCTAAATTTGAGAACCAAATCAGTATGATTTGCAAAAAAATAATTCAGACTGTTTTTGAACTGAAACCAAAGCATTTAAAAGATATGACTCAAAAAATGATTAGTTCGAGAAAGAATGGCTAGTACAATTCTGCACATATTTCTCCTTTTGTGTTATGGGTTGAATGAGAAAAGGGTGAATAAATGGCAACCAAATTTTCATTTTTGGTATCCCTTTTAACAACAAAACCAAATTAGTTTGAAATATTCTCATTTATATAGCTACTGGCATCATTGTCCTTGGAGAGTGAAGGCTTTTATACTATACAGCACTGCATTGTGGCATTGTGAGAATGAGAGTTTCTGCTCTGAAAACACATTTTACGTTCCTGAACATGTGAATCAAAGCACAAACTGCCTGTGACTGGAACTGCAATGATGTCTAATAGGAAGGCTGTCAAGGTCAAGGTTATTTCTCTTAATAAATTCCAAATTTCCCATGATAAATGCAGGAGCACTACAAGTTAAGATTTACCTTAAAAAACTCAGTAATTTATACTTAAAAAAAAAAAAAAAAAAAAAAAGGAAGAGGCATGCTGAAAACAATAAACTTATAATATAATAATATAACAATAAATAAACAATAAAAGTCTGGCAGTAAAAAAAAAAAAATAAAAATACATTAATAGTTCAG
Organism: Cyprinus carpio; assembly: GCF_018340385.1. Taxonomy (NCBI): domain Eukaryota; kingdom Metazoa; phylum Chordata; class Actinopteri; order Cypriniformes; family Cyprinidae; genus Cyprinus; species Cyprinus carpio. Next base: position 1,426,403 of record NC_056576.1, on the reverse strand, counting down.
AATGCTACTTTTTTGGTACAGACTCAAATTCAAGGTGGCAGTGTCATTACTTTGACTGCTAAAACAAGGAATTCTTTCATTTCAGTCATCATAAAACTACAGGAAAGAATAAGCCGGTATTAAGGGACTTTATTCATGCTTGCAGAACACTCAAACCTGGTATGCTTTAAATGCATGGGAAAGAAAAGCATGTATGTTTTTTCTAAATTTCCACAGAAGAAAGTTATACAGTTTGGAATGACATTAAAAAAAAGTGTGTGAACCACAACATCACTTTCATGTTTGAGTGAACTGTCCCTTTAAGACTAGTGTCAAGTTTTCAAGAAGCTCACAAAAATATCTGTAGCAGCACTTGAAAAATGTGCAAATAAATTTGAGCTTATCTGAACATGTAGTCGTATATTATTTAAGAAATACTAAATACTATGGTTGGGAAGAGAGAGGTAATTATATGATGTGGATTATAATTATATGGTTTTATATAATCACAAATGCTCAAGAGAGTGAAAACGCAAACTGCAAACTACGCTAGTGTTTAAACAGTGTACAAGAACAGCCTCCAGATATGTGGCCACCTTGATTTTGGCAGCTTATACAAATGAGACAAAAAGCATTTTTCTTAATATCCGTAACTGCCAACAACTCTAAATGAGACTCTTGCAGTGTTTTCCCACCCACTCTCATTCACTCATAGTTAACCTTGGGCCCTGTGCGTGGGAAAACTCTGACAGAAGCCAGGGAAAGCATTCTGATTTTTAGCAGAGCCGCTATTTTAGATACTTTAATCAGATGATTCCAACCAGCACTGTAGGGGAAGTAGGATATTAGAGCTGTTCACTTCTCAGTTATAATAACGCCTGACAAAAGGAACACAGGTGCCTCTAGTGAGGGGCTATGGGTTAATAGAGCAAACAGAGGCCAGAACATTTTGCAGAATGTGTTTGCATACTGGATTATTTCCACAATAGTATCTGTACTGTTGGCAGGGGAGGCTGTGGACGGTTGACAGGTGTGCTTGACAAAGCCTGGTTTAAAATGATACATGGTCAGGTTAGTATGTGAAAGATTGTTCCTTTACCAGACTTTTTAAAATATTTTAGTTTTTACATTTTGTCTCTAATCTCTCTCAATCTCTCCTTAGCCACAAAAAAAGTAAAACCTCTTAACCAGGTAGCGTGAATGGAAATGGAAATAGCTGCAATTCTAGTTTGTACTCCCAGCCTCATGTTCTAGTTCTGCAGTGTTCCAGTAAGTCTCCATAAAGTTAAATTCTTGTGCTTGAACATTAAAGCTAATTATAATTTTAAACTTTTTAAATTATAGATTTTTTTATTATATTAATTATAAATTTGTAACTTGAATGTGTGCAGGGTTCTGGTGACAGGCAGACTGTTTAATCACGTGATTATGAAATCAAATAAATTGTTCTGCAATTATGAAACCAGTTCACATAGTTCGTCAGTGAACTACAGCTCTGTGTAGTTAATGCTGCTCCATCTGAAAGCATGTGAAAACACCATTTACATTTAGCTGATGCTTTTATCCAAAGCAACTTACAGTGCATTCAGGTTATACATTTTTATTCTTATTTTTTTACCAGTATGTGTGTTCCCTGGGAATTGAACCCACAACCTTTTGCACTGCTAACACAATGCTCTCCCACTGAGCCACAGGAACACAACATTTAATAACGTTTTTATTCCAAACTCACTTAATAACTTCAGTTGAGTGTTTGAAGTAAATCCTTCTGTGAGATGATGTGACTTCTTACACAGAATAAGGCACAAAATATTTCATAGTATTCTAAGCAGTGATAAAGGCTATATGTCGATTGTCATTGCAATATTATATACTTTATTATAATAATAAACATTATAATAGTAAGACAAACTCAAATTAACCATATTTTGTCATGGTCTTGTGTTTATTAGTCACATTGAATCAATGAAAGCATTAAATCTTCTGTTTATTCAGCAACCACTATATATTTGGAGTTTCAGCGTCGAGAGCGCCCTCTGGCTTTCGGATGGCGATTTACTGCTGATCATAGAACCTTGCTTCCCTGAAAGATATGCATGAAAATCACAGCCTCTGCCTAATCGCGATTTATCATCTTTATGATTTAATTTCGATTAATCGTGCAGCCCTACAGCATTGTCAGCTTTTATTTCTGAAATGTTCAAGCAAATTCACAATAGCCTAAACCTCTAGTTCCAGAACAGTCGGAGCCAGTTTACAGCAGCTACAATTTCTACAGTAACCTCAACTTCTAGTTTTAGAATGTTATGTAGCATAGATAATTTTTTCCATAATACATAGTAGTTTATGGTAGTAAATTAAGTATTCTGTTGGTCATTTCTCATGTCTCTCACCTGTTTGGGTGTGTGCAACAGGTCCTGAGCAGTGGTTGTGATGTAGAAGGCTCTATTGTTGGTGGAACTGGGCTGCAGTGAGAGACTCAAAGAGCCCACCAGCTGAACTCCCAGATCAGTGATGGTCACTTTATCATCCACCACTGTGATGGCCTTCTCAGCCAGAATGGAGTCAGAAAGAGGGGATATCACCTGGGAAATACAAAACCCAATTCTCACATTGTTCAAATAAATGCATATGTCATCTATCTATCTTTCTATCTATCTATCTGTCTATCTATGTGTGTGTATGTATGTATGCATATATTTTTTTTTTTCTTTTTATCTATCTGTCTATCTATCTGTCTATCTATCTATCTATCTATCTATCTATCTATCTATCTATCTATCTATCTATCTATCTATCCAGAGCCGGATTTACTCGTAGGCATTCTAGGCACGTGCCTATGTGCTATCTAGAACAGTAAAAGAACCAAAACACCAGAAGACATTGAGCAAATAAATATAACAAACAATAGGGTAAAAAATGTCAAACTATTTCCAGGTTTTCCACCTTTTTTATGTACGGAAATCACGCTTTCCTTTGCTCATTCTCTCTCACAGATGCAGACACGGACTCGCATGCGACGACGTGAACAGAAACGTGTCATCTGCGCTGCCCTACGAATTTATCAGTAAAAAGCTACAAAATGACGTTTTGGAATCTGCGACAGAAGGTTTATCTTGAAATAAATCATCTGAACAATATCTTTAGGTGTGGTTGTGACACCAGGCCGTTAAAATTATTAGAGAAATAATGCACTCCCGAAGTGGTAATGTGCCCATGACGCTAGAGCCTATTAATGGAACGGTCTTTCTCCATTCTCAAACAAATTAAAAAATTTGATTTGTATTGACTGAATGCAAGTGCTTATTGTGATAGAAAACACTGTAACCATTTCCACTGATTATGAAATATTTTGTTTGCTGGGGTGGTAATATTATATAGGCCTATTAATAAGAAAGGGGGCACAAAAATGGTTTTGCCTATGTCACGATAAGAGGTAAATCCAGCCCTCTATATCTATCTATCTATCTATCTATCTATCTATCTATCTATCTATCTATCTATCTATCTATCTATCTATCTATCTATCTATCTATCTATCTATCTGTTTTTGCATGAAATTTACTCAAGGCATTTTAAATAATTCATATAAAAGTTTCCATTATATAATATATCTCATCCTAATAAAAGGCGAGGAGATACAAACTGACACTTTGCAATTGCTTTACTATGACAGACAGGCAGTATGACAGGTGTACAAAGAGCTCCCAGAATCAACGTGTCATCGTAGAGCACCATATTATGTTACCGTGGACACAAACTGTTGAGTGACACTATGAGGATTCCCAAGCTAAGGGGAGGAAAGGAAGAAAAAAACTAAAATGGCAGGAAATAAAAAGGGATGGCAGAAGCTTAAACGACAGGGAGAGAAACAACATGAAAACAAACTCAAAACCAAATGCAAGGTCTTATTTAACCAGCACA